>NC_050533.1:26681864-26693683 GCF_002922805.2 Oryzias melastigma
CGTTGGGCCCAAGTTTGTTACTTTAGACGTGGGGCTCCTTTAAGACCCCCCATTATGATAGCTCTGTGTCTCACTAGTGTGAATCTTCACCGCTGCTTCATTAAAAAGTCCATCAATATGGGTAATGTTTGATGTTTTGATTGATTGATTGATTGGTTTATTACAAGCATAGATTGAAAAATACAGGACAAAACACACAATTATTTCAAACTCATTACAGAAACAATTAAATGCATTGATTAATATATAGAAAACAAAAATGAAACACACTTATGTCACATTTTCTTCATTCATTTTTTGTGATAATTAACTAAAGTTTGATTGATTGCTTGAAAAGGAGTGGGAAGAAGTGAATTTATATAATGCCACCACTACTTAATTATTTCATTTCACTGTTTTGCATAATTGTGTAATCCGGTTGTTGTTGTTGTTTATTTATTTAATTGTTTTTTTTTTAAATTCCCAATACAAAATACATTTTAAAATAATAAATTATGTATTTTTCTTGTAAAGAGCCTTTAGATTTAGATTTGAAGAAAATAGAAACATGTGACATCCGGGCATTTCCTCCTCCGGTACGGTAGGTGGCGCTGGTACCGCTGGATTTTACCACCGATGCACTTCAAGGTTTTGAAGTAGGAGAGGAGGGAAACGAGGAAG
The DNA here is from genome assembly GCF_002922805.2 of Oryzias melastigma. Classification (NCBI taxonomy): domain Eukaryota; kingdom Metazoa; phylum Chordata; class Actinopteri; order Beloniformes; family Adrianichthyidae; genus Oryzias; species Oryzias melastigma. The sequence goes on from NC_050533.1 coordinate 26,682,525, forward strand.
AGGAGTAGCGAAGAGAACAGAGGGGAAACAGTCGCGTAGATTCTGTGAATTTGGGGACTAGAGAGTACTCAGTTTATTCTGTGTTCGTCCCGGGATGCAGCGCGCTGTTAGCGTGGAAGTGAAGCAGCTGATCCAAACCCTCCGCAGACTCTTAGCGACTTCCGGCCTGGACGATGTTCCCACTGCCGAGGCGTTCAGACAGGCCAAATTTGGAGGACGACTTGAAGTAAGTACTCTCATAATTATTTTAGTGATTTGTTCAGTTCAGGGGAATTTCAACTGAAAGACGTCATGACTTCCCGAAGTCTGAGGGACTTCTGTAAAGTTTCCTTTAGTGGAACTCATCCTCATGCACTCGCATTGATTTGGGGTTAGAGTTACGTTCATCAACAGAATAAACAGATTTCCTAGGAAATGAACTTCTGCTTGTTTTATTTCTGTTCAGGAGGACCAGTTTTGGAAGCTTGTGGAAAACCTGCTTCGAGTAACTGGAGCTGTTTCCTCTACAGTCGAAGTTCAGCTGAAGGCAGGTGCTGAAACTTACCACTCCAGTGCTTATCCTAAACCAGGGGTCTGCACCTGCAGCTCTGGAGTCACATGTGGCTCTTTTAACCCTCCACTGTGGCTCTTTGGTTAAAAAGAAAGACGTTTTTGCTTTCGAAACTAGCTATAAAATAAGTAGTAACGTACACAAAAAAGAAAAAGTAATCTATGAGGCTCATGACCATGGTGTCTGTAATCAACCAACAGTTCGGGTTTAATGTCTTCACTGTGAAGACAGTCAGTGTTAAAAGGGACTTTGAACTTGCAGCACCTTATAACATCCGCTAGATGGGGCAGCGGTACAAGCGACAGACCTTGCAATCGTGCGCTCCTGGGATCGAATCACACTTGGAGTCCATGGTGCTTTTTTTTTAACCCAAAACTGTTCAATGTAGGTCCAGCTGAACCAGCACTATAAATGACAAAATGGCGATTTTTTTTTTTTTTTTTTTGGTGGGGGGTCGTATTTTTAAACCGTCAACATTCCCTTAAACCTCAAAACACTTCCCAAAGGTTTTCACCATGGAGGCTGTTAAAAAGAGCTGTGAGCATGCAATACTTTTACCAGCCACTAGATGGCGCAGCGGCGTGAGCTCCCATGTTTTACGTTTGCTGGAAGCTTATGATTTCCTTTCAAAATAAAAGACTGGATCCTTCCAGTGCCACCCTGGATAGAAAGGATCAGACTTTTTACCAAAGTTTTTCTTAGAATTTGAAATCTGTTTATTCTGGAGGAAGCATAGAGGAAACAAGACCTCTCCTAGTCAGCAGGGATCTAAAAACATTACATAGTTTATCTTTGAGGTGCACCTATTATTTTGTTTTTCTTCAGCCAGAGAGCCACTATTGAGAGGTAAAAGAGCCTCAAGTGGGTTTTAGAATTTGCGGGTTGCAGACCCCTGGTACGGGGTCAAAGGTCACCTGTCAAAATGAGTTTGATGGAAAGTATATTCCTTATCTCTCTCTCAAATGATCCAATCTTGTTTTGACTCGAAGGACAGAAGCTGCACGATTCATTAAAAGTTTAATATACAATCATCTTAATTGTCTTTATTTTTAGTTAGTTTAAAGCCAATGATGGTTAAGATGTGTGCTTCACATCCACTTTGATTAGTCGACTATTAAAATAATCGTTAGTGGCAGCCCTACTAGCCTGTACAGCAAACTCTCCAACCTTTGATATGCTTGTTTGTGATGCTGCCTGTCATGAGCATCAGCATCTTTGCCTCCTCCTCCTGTCTCCTCATCAGCATCTTTAGCTCCTCCTCCTGTCTCCACATCAGCATCTTTGGCTCCTCCTCCTGTCTCCACATCAGCATCTTTGGCTCCTCCTCCTGTCTCCTCATCAGCCCCACAGCTTTCTTACCTCTGTCTCATTTTGTTATGCACTATTTTCATTTATCCACTTCCTTTTTTTTGCCACTTTTCCACACATTCCATTGCTTTGAACAGTTTGTCATTTTTATTTACTCTCTTGACATTTCTTGTCTTCACTTTTTTAAACAGTTCAATCAAGTTCATTTTTTTCACATGCATCCAAAACATTTATTATTTAAAACATCTTTAAGATTGCAGTTCTGATTGATGGTCTTATCATTCTTTTAAAACAATTTGTTTTCCAATCTTTTTTTCCTGCTTTACATATTCACATTAGGCCTTGATTTTCTTTCCTTTCCTGTCTGTGTATCAGAAGAAACCTTTCCTGTGGTTGGAACGTAGGACCTGCTGATGAAATGTGTTTTTTTTTCTGTGTAACTCAGAGCGCAGAAAGCTGGTAACTGCTGGTTTGTGGCAGACTGGATACCACGCTCACTGGATGCTTCAGAATGAGGCAGAAGGAGGACGCTTCTCCTGTAGAGACCTCCTCTTGGCACTGGGCTGGCTCCTAGCGACAGGAACTCTTGAGAAACTGTTAGTCCATCAAGTTCAACAGCTTGACAAGATGCTGCTGACACCAGTTTTTGTGAGAATGCAGCACGGTCTATGAATAACACCTTTCTGGTAGTCTCTGGTCAGTAATAGTTTGACATATTTTGTGTGTTTTAGGTGAAGTCTGAGCTTTGCTCCGAGCTTCACTTTGATGCTGCGTCCCTGAGAAGACTTCAGTGGCTCTTTGGGAGTTTAAGACACCAAAGACGGAGTCTGCTGTCTTTGATCAACGTGCGGACTGGAGCACTTTACAAGGTGAGGCCTTTCCCGTTTCTACAAGGGCAGGGAGGGAAGCCCATTGTTAGCTTGGGCTAGTGATGGTGTAAACCAGGGGTCTCAACCCTTTTGAGTAGCTCACTTCAATGCTACACAGAAGAACAAGTTTGATTTGTCCTTTGGTGACAACTATTGTTGGGCACCAAAGTTTTGTTCCAAGTAGGAACCGTTATGATTTACGCAGTTCTACCGAACCGAAAAAAGCTGCTGCAAACTGTGGAGCATTTCAGTGCTACATTTCTATTGGTCTTTGGACATGTCAATCAATTCAGCATTTTCAAACTTCTAGCCAATCCTGTTGATAAGGGGAGGGCTCATATAAAGCAACTGGATGTGGACATCAGTGAGTTGTCAGGACAGATGCTGACCTGTTCTCTGTTGATCCTGTTTAGATGGAAGTCATAAATCTCCAAATGATGCTCAGCTAAAATCCTGGCAGCATTCTGAGCACTTTTGGAGTTTAGTGCAGCCAGAAAATCATGCTCTGGAAATGCAGCATTATCTGGGTCAGGATACCTTTGTGAATCTGTCTTTTCTGACCTGAATGTCATCAAGTCAAAGTTCAGACCCAGACTGACAGATGAACATTTAAATGATCCACTCCTGCTTCCAGCTCTCTGGCCGAATGCAGTGCCAGGCATATGTAAAAGTTAAAAACGTTTTCAGCACAAAATGTTGTTTGTTCTAACTTCAATGTTTTCAATTGTTAAGTGTGAAACTTTGAAGTGTGAATAAAAGTTTTCTAACGCGAGTAGCTCTCCTGCTGCTTCAGTATATAAAAGTAGCTCACCAAGCAGAAAAGGTTGGAGACCCCTGCTGTAAACAGAGGCTAACTTTTGCACCAACAGCTTGGAGACAAATGTCCAACTTGCTCCTGCTGCTCTGCAGAAAAAATGTCTTAAAAATGACACAGCCTTTTTGATTTTTATCTTAACAAAAATACCACTGAGCACAATCATACAATGGAAAAATATTTAGTTGAAGTGGGACTTTCATGAGTTTCCTTTGACTGTAGGTTCTGGTCATCAGACAGAGTCTGACGGCACACTCGTTTAGAGAGTGATAACATCCTCGCTGTGCTGTCCCATTGACTGTATATAGGGAACTGGACTGGGCGAGTGTGACGTCACCCCTAAAAAATGCCTTACCTCTGGTTCCAGCTAAATGAATTTTGCTGATTCAGTCAACATTTTACAGCAATACAGACGTCGCCAAGTTGAATCCAATTGACAGTGATTGGTCCAAATCAGCCTGAGTCAGCATTTCTTATATATATATAATAAAAGCATCTTCTTTAAGCATTGAATGTTTTTCCAGGTTCTTTCTGCCAGTGTCTCCTCATCTTCTCCTGGCCAAAGTTGTCCTGAAGTGCTGCAAAAGGTATGCATGGGATTTGATAAAAAAAAAAAATCATTTTCTTAGCAATATTTCTAACTTTTTTTCTAATGGTAAAAATGTTCTTTATAGATGTGCATTTACTTTTTTAAAAAGGCCAAGTCATTTCTAAAATCTAAAAATTTCTAAATTTCTAAAGAGTTAATCTGCTCCTGATTTGTTTTCTGTCACTTTTTCTGATTTTTAAATAGAAGAATCATAGAGAACAGGAATGTCACACAGATGAAATATTTTACATTTGATTGAAATGCTCAGCTAAACTTTCCTTTTACATTGAATGGATTTTTGTTCCTTTTTTTTCTGCTGTTTTTTTGTTATGCTCATTGATTGTAATGATGGAAATCATTTCCACAAGTTGTAGTGTTTCATATAGTTCTGTTTTGAGGAGATTGTTTGGCCTAATTGGATGAGAAAAGAGGATTAACTGATGACATCTAAGGGCTTCTTGCAGAAGTAATATTTGACATTTATTCTTCATGGGTTTTGTCTGAGTACCTCTTGACAATAATTTTACATAAGTGAGAGTTTTATCTTTCTCTGTTGTAGGACTCTGTTGGTTTGCAGAAACTCTGTGATCTTCTAGATTTATATGTGAAGTGGAAAGAAGCAGAGAGAGTCTTCTGGATTTGGATGGTACGTAACATACTCTTGGAAAATCAAAGCACATTGTACACTCGGGTCTTTTTCTTTTCCTTTCGTATTTTCTCTTCAGTGAGGTCACAGCCAATCACCTTCCTCCATCTGTCTTCTGCATCCTCTACAGCAGCTACTTCCATGTCTTCATCACTCCATCCATAAACCTCCTCTTTGGTCTTCCTCTAGACCCCCTTGGTGCACCTCTAGACTCGGCATCCTTCTACAGGGTTTTTCATGCATAGAGAATTAAGTATAATAATTATTTGAAAAATGAATTGAGGTATACAAATCTGAGGTTGCGATGAGACACCACCACCTTATTTTAAGCTAGGAAAAACCCTGCTTCTACCAATATCTTCACTGTCTGTAAGGTGTTCTACACATTTCCTTGCATTTGGGCTGAAACTCCTCTATGACACCTGACACTTTTGTCCATCTATCCCAACCTGCTGCACTCTCTTCTTCACTTCTTTTCCACTCTCCATGACTCTGTACTGTTGACTCTAAATACTTCGGATCCTCCACCTTCTTTATCTTTTCTCTTCATTCCTCAGACATCTTCTCACCACCTAAGATCCTGTTGAACCGCCCAATCAGAAACTCTACTGCCTTCTCTCTAGACACTTCCATACCTCCACAGATATTTCATCAAGTGCTTTCCACTCTTCAGACTATTCAAACTCTCACTTCACCAAGTACACTGTTAACCTTCTGATAACTGCGCCACCAAGTACACTCCTACCTGTCTCCCTGATCACATTAGCTGTAGTTATCCAGTCATCTGGGAGTACCTCCTGACCACTCAGAGCCTGTTTCAACTGTTTCTTAAAAGTCATGCAACAATCTTCTTTTTTCAGCTTCCACCAGTTTAGAATAGCAATACTTTATTCTTCCCAGGCTGGGAAATTAGTTTGTCCTCTTCTCTGCCTTTGCCCTCTCTTTCTTCATCTTCTTCACCACCAGAGTCATTCTACACACCACCATCCTGTGCTGTCTGGAAACACTCTCACCAACCACTACTTTACAGTCACTGATCTCCTTCAGATTACAGCGTCTACACAAGATGTAGTCTATCTGTGTGCTTCTACCTCCGCTCTTATAGGTCACTCTATGTTCCTGTCTCTTCTCAAAGAATGTATTCACTATCGCCATTTCCATCTTTTTTGCAAAATCAACCACCATCTGTCCTTCTACATTCCTCTCCTGGATACCAAACCTGCCCATCACCTCCTCATCACCTCGGTTTCCTGCACCAACATGACCATTGAAATCTGCACCAATGACAACTCTCTCATTTCCAGGGATGCTCATCATCACTTCATCAAGATCCAACCAGAACTTCTCCTTCTCTTCCAGCTCACATCCTACCTGTGGGGCATACCCACTAACATCATTGAACATGACACCCTCCATTTCTATCTTCAGACTCATCACTCTATCTGACACTCTTTTTACCTCCACAACACTCCTAACAAACTCCTCCTTTAGGATAACTCCTACTCCATTTCTCTTCCCATCTCCACCATGATAGAACAACTTGAACCCTGCTCCTAAACTTCTAGCCTTGTTACCTTTCCACCTGGTCTCCTGGACACACAGTATGTCTACCTTTCTCCTCTGCATCATGTCCACTAACTCTCTACCCTTTCCTGTCATAGTTCCAACATTCAAAGTCCCAACACTAGTGACTTTCCTCTTCTCTCTCTTCCTGCAAGCACACCTCCCCCCTCTCCTACTTCAACAATACTCCATTTCCAACAGCAGCCTGTCGGTGAACAGCAGTGATGGCAGTCATTATTAACTCGGGCCTCGGCTGATCTGGTATGGATATCATAGGTTTGATTCGCATATTTGGCTCTGCTAATATTTTTCATCAGATGTTTACGGACCAGCACAAGGAGACCCAGACATGGGCTCCTTCCTAATATCAGCTGATTGCCTGAAAAAGGCCAGAATTAATTCATGCTTCAGGATCTAAACTTTCCCCTATAGCCAACAAAGCGGGGAATGAGATTCTAGACCAGATGTGTCTAGTCCTGTTCTCTAGGCTGGACCGGTTCCTACTTGTCTTTTAGAACTCCACCCAGCGCTCATCACCCAAATCCGATGTGTTTTACCAATGAGAACCAGCAGCAGGATGGGGAAATAGAAAAGCAGGATCATGTACCTGAGGAGCTCACAAAGAGGGAACCAGTTATGACTTTTTCCACATTAAGTTTTCCTTTTTTTTGTTTTCTGTCTCATGATTATATAGGGCTAAAGTCTTAAGTAGACTGATTGCTTATGTGTCAGTGGTATCAAATCATTTTTCACCCCGTGTACATGCATGTGAGCAAATGGACGTCAAAGCCATCGTTGCTTTTTTAAATCCTTTGGGTCATTTCTAATTTCCCACATGCCCACATACATTTCTAGGATAGTGTGGTGATGTGTCATCTGAGAGAGTCTCATGCCGAGCAGTCTTCACAAACCTCCAGTAGGAGCATGGCGGCTTGTTGCCATGGAAACCAGGCCTTGGAGAGACTGGAGGATTTGCTTTTGAGGTTTTCCACGGAGCAGGTGTGTGGCACATATGCAGTATACTTTCACACAAAGCTGTGCTGTAATTCAATTTGAATGATTTATGAATGAAAATAAACTCCAGCCTCTAAACAAAGTCTGTTGACCTGATTCTGATTGCAAAACAGCTTGTGGTTCATTTAGGGCTGGGCGGCATATTGATATTATCAATGAATTCCAGTTTTTTGTTTCAGATGATTTACATTTAGGAAAATCGAAACTTTTTCCCCCAGTTCTGTGCTCTCTTGGGCTTCCGTAGTTTGGTGTAACGTCTGCTTGTGCGTCTCTTGCAAAGCAGACATGAAAGCTGCAGCTAGCCGAGGAGCTCTTTCTGCGAGGCAGATAAAGAGGAAAAAAAACTGTTCCAAGAAAAAATGAAATGCACGTGCTACAAGAAGCCCCCACCCACCACCCGCTTTTGCTAATCGTCTGTGTCTGTAGCGGTTAGCTTTGGCTGATGCAGCAGCGAGACATGCGGACATTTTCAAACGGATCCAGTCAGAACTGAAGGATAAATCTGCTGGTCTACAACGGCAACAGAACATTTACTAAAAGTGTTGATTTGAAGACAGCGCTGTTGCTACACACAGATGGTAGCATGCTACAATACTAGCTGCTAATGCTAACGTGGTGCAGCAGCAGTAATTCATAGGACATTTATAATGGCTACATTTTATAAATTATCCCAGGTATGAATCCACTTTGTAATAACTTTATTAATAGTCTCTTTGTAACCTTACAGAACTGGTGTTCATCTTTATCTTCAAGCAAATTTCCATAGAAGTTGTGAAAATAAAATAGTTTTGTTAAAAATATTCTGTTGTTTGTAACTTTTGTTAAAGAAGAAACAAAAGGATGGAGAAAAAAATCGATTAAAATCAAATTTGGAATGAAAAAATCGGAGATTAGATGTTTTAGTCATATCGCCCAGCCCTACGTTCATTATTTGCTTGTCTTATCTCAAAGTGAAATGTTAAAATTACAACCAATGCATCAAATTGTTGCATGAAACCAAAAAATACAAACATGATCTCAAAGTGGTTCAGATTTTTGAGTAAAACCATTAAACTTTATAGATGGATATACATCTCATTTACTGGAACTTCAAAGTGAATTTATTATTTTAATAGCGTTGGGTGAGGTTTTCTGTTGCTGCGTTTTGCATTTTAAAGTGATTTTCTCCTCTAGGATTCACAGAACCACCGTGTGGAGCATAAGAAAGGAGGCGGGGCACAGCAGAGGAGGGAAGCATCCTCGTCTTCCTCTCAGCCTTTGCTCTCCTCGCCCGTCATCCCTGCTGTCTGTTTGGTCAAGCTGCAGACTGACAGAGCGGCCAAGCAGAGCAGCCGCACAGCAGAGGGTCGGCACGAGCTCCCAGCATGCCGAGCTGCAGAGCTACTGCAGAGCACTGAGGAGCAGCTGCTGCAGCGCAGGCACAGGCAGAGGCTGGCCAACAGGATGCAGCTGCAGGACCTGACAGGAAGGCTGGACGAGCTGGTTATGATACCACTGTGAACTTCATTTTGTACTTTTTCTCTGCTTGATGTGAATAACGATAAATATTTATGTGAAACTTGATGTCTTGGGTTGAGTTTTTTTTTTTTTTTTTAAGCGAACATTTTTCCACAAAACATTAAATATAACTTTAGGTACCTTATGCAAAATGTTTCTCATGGCACATCTGTGTGCCTCTGTTTTGGCTGATGCTGAGTGTTGTTCTCTTCTATCCAAGATCATTTTAAAGGGTAACCAAACATGGAAGTTGGAGGCTGACTCCACCCACAGCAAAGTTGTGCAAATGCTGTCAGAGGGGCGGGGCTTGGGGGCTGGACTGTTATTACTGGAGCTGCAGGTCATGACGTCAGACTTCTGAAACTTACAGGAAAGTCAACTGTAATACCTCAGTTCAACCTGTAGGGGACAGCACACAGTTTTTTTTTCAATATATTATCAAGAATTCATCTAGTTTTTTCTTTTAATTTATCAAAAAATTGGCAAAGACCAACAGACAACACTTTAAAGACCCCATTTACAGAAGTCAACAGACAAAAAAAGTTGATTTAGGGTTTGGTTAACCTTTAAAGAGAATCTCTGAGGCTCCCTGTGTCTCTGCAGACAGCAACCCAAACTGGTCTGGAGAATCACCATAGATCAGAGAAAACAACCATTCCCCCTCATGTTCCAAGCAGGAAGTACCCGCTGTTACAAGAAGGAGAAATAGTTATTACTCAGTCATTCTATTTGTCAGAATAGCCATTCTTGTTCTGATACCTTCGTCTTTACATCTACTTTCTAATCCTATTTTTTTAAAAAGCAGTTTTTTCCTTATTGCAAGTTATTCAAATTATAAACTGACCAATCGTGGGCTCACCTCAAACATTTGATTGACAGCTTCTCCAGAGCTGCTGTCAGTAGTAGGGGTGTGGACTTCAAACAAGCTGACTCATGATTGGAGACAGTAGTTCCTCTACAGACCAACTCGGACTAATCACTGTTGAAGGTTTAAAAATGGCAGCACCGTATCAGGATGCCACAGTGACAGCTTTGGCCTGATTTCATGAGGGCTGGAGGAAAGGCATTTTCTGTGTGTGATGTGACACCTCACTTTGTGATTCCTTTGTCTATGAGAATCACTTGCTGAGGCGGCGTGCTGCTGTTTGGGGTGTGTTCTTTGGTCATGTAATCAGTGCCACAAAACTCCACTGTGTGTTTGAAAAAAGTTTCAAGTACTTTTTCTTTGGATGTTTAATTTGTCTCATTTAAACCTTTTCTTATACAAAAAGAAACAGAAGGATCAAACAGTTTTGCTCAATAGAAATATTAATTTTTAGCTGTCACTTGACAGTCAAACACAAACCTCATTATTGCACACAATAATTTATTAACAAGAATAGCAAACATTGTTTTCTTAAAGACAAGAAGCCTCTTTATCAGTGTGCATTCAACATGTCTGTTCATGTAAACAGCTTCTAAGGAGAATGAAACGGTTTGATTCCAGACAGTCTGAATAGTCCTTTAAAGGTTTTTCCAGTGAAGTCTTCAGCAACTAGTTTTAAAAAGAAATAGCTTTAAAATTGTCATTAAGAATTAACCACCAAAAGTTTTTGCATGTAGGAGTTGAGCCACTTCTGTCTCTCCATGGCTGTGAGGAGTTTGCTCTTCTCTCTGAAGGCGGCATCATCAGCCACCACCATGTTCCTCTTCAGCAGCCGGGCGCCTTCAGACGTCCATTCCGCCGGCCACATCCCCTCCATGCTGCACGCACAAAACAAAGTCCAATCAGACTCCTCTGAAAAATGCTGCTGAGTAAACTGAACTGTGAGGAGCATCCTGCAGAAGAACTGAAAGCTAAACATCTGATGCTTCTGTAACCGTCTCCCTCAGTTTAGGAGCAGATCCGGTCCCACACTCCTCCTAACTTTGATATTGTTGGACACCTCAGTATGTTTTCTTTCTTTGCTTTCACAGGTATTCTGTTGTCAAGGACAACTGTGGGCTGATAGAGAACCCCCTCATCCTGTCTGCCTCACATCTGTTTGAATCTGAATCAATATATTCTGCTCAGATTTTCACATCTGCTGGAAAATTCAAAACAATTACTCTGATGAACAGGCATCAGAAAAAAATCATTTGAATGTAGTACCATATAGTATTTGTGGAAGTGGACTAAAGACATTATTAGACTTTTTTTATCTGCAGAACATCAAAGGCTCAGCCAATAATTCTCTCTTCTTTTAAGTAAATATGTCTATTTACAATATACTATCTTTATTCAAGTTTAAAGTACCTCAGAGTGGAAGTTGCAGCATGTGTATGTGTCT
>NC_050533.1:26693750-26705019 GCF_002922805.2 Oryzias melastigma
TAAACTTTCTATCCAAAAAAAAAGAATACATTCTATTGAATTTTCATATTTTAATCTGAAAAGAGATTAGAAAGTGAAAAATGTCCCTTCATATTTATTCGATGAATGTGGTTGTTTCACTCATTCTAGCTGAGGTGACAGCACCTGGCAGGTGAGAAGAGGTCAGCAGAAGCTATGCTCTGTAATAAAGACAGCTGGGATCTGTCTCCTGTTACTGAAGTTTCATACGAAAAACAAGTCAGTTACATCTCAAAGTGAAAGACAAAGTAAGTTGGGCAAAATACAGTAACGCACTTGTCCACTAAAGGTGTATTTGGACCAGAGTTAGTTTTCTCTTAGCAGTTCCTGCATATCGCCTCTGAATAGCACTGATAAAACAGCAAACCACACGGCCACCTGGAGTCTGTCCTCTCTGGAGTGAAAAGCCACGCCTCCCTCAAAAGGCCCGTCTTACTGGCTGCCGCTCTGAGGCTCGGCGGCGACAACATTTGAATATTCCAGTCATGGAGGGAAATGGAAGGGAAGACAACGTCCCATTCATCCTGTTTTGGATTCTCTGGATCCTCAGAACTTCTAGAATCAGAGAGCAGCAATGGGGTCATTAGGAGAGGAAAGCATCAACACTTTGTCATGTTTCATTTTGAAATATATGCATGATAATTCTAATGTGCAGTTACTCATTACAGTGTAAACTTCTACCTTACAGGATTGGAATGTGAATGTAAAGAACTGATTTCCAGAGTAAACACCTGAGAGGCAGACGAGTCTGAGGAAAGCCAGACATCATTGAGATCATACCCATAATGCAAAGCAGCAAGAAGGACATGCGAGGAAGAACAAGAATCCCAGACATACTGAAGAGACAAAAGAAATAAATGAAGATGTTAAATGAGCAGCATTTTCATTTCTAAAGCAGTGGTCCTCCCCCTGAAGCCGCGGTGCATACAGGGAAAGCTTCACATTACAACCGCTCGTTTATGTAGTTTAAAAGACAAACAAATGCGCTCCTGATTTGTGCACTACCAACTTCAGATCATACAATTATTATTATTATTATTTTCTTGGTTTATTTTTGATCATCATAACAAAAACGTTTCCGTCCCTTTGAGAGAAGAGTAGTGTGCAGGACTTAAAGACATGCGAAGAGACAGAAGCACTAAAATGAAGTTATCAATAAAGCTCTCCTGCTTTTGGTGGGTTCTGTTCATGCTTGTCACAAGAAATCAAAACAAACTAGAGAAATGAGAAAACAGAGAGGATTGCATCCCCGCTTTAGTACAGAGCTAGAGTAGAATGTTTTTTTTAATTTATATTTGATTGGTTTTTCACTGTTCCAAATAAAGGATCTGTTTGTATCTCTTCTTGAATAAAAAAAAGTTAAAGTTTCTTGAAGTAAAGCTTTTTTAGCACCTTTAATTCATGCTAAGCTCCTGTTTGTAGGATTTAGATTTGATGAATTCTTACCTTTGAGTGTCTGATGGAGCTTCTGGAGGGTAAAGCTTCTGCTGCCACACTGACAGATGAACCGCAGCAAACAGAAGAACCAGCCAAAAGCAGCAAAGACTAAAGTCTGTTTCTGTCCAGTGTCTACTTTTTAAATACTTGTTTGGCTTTTAGCATTTCTCATCAGTTCCCCTTGATTTCTCCAGCAGTGTGGAGGCTGAAGGTGGTCAAACACGACCAGTGTCTTGTCTTTTATACCAGTACAACCCGGACGAGACATAAACCACCATCACCCACACCCACTCACAAATGTACACCTGCGTCCCAACATCAGTCTGACTTCAGCTTCTAAGGAGATGACTACCGTGGGAATGTTAAGGAGCTTGTTAGTGTCCTGCTCCTGCAGAAAATACTACATCTTATTACTGAGAGTCAACACAAGGCTGCTTTGAGTATGTATGGACAGGATTTTTTCATGCTCATGCTTGTTCAATATGTATAAAAAAAACAGTAGTTCATTTTACCAGAGCGACTTAACCTAAATCAAAGAGGAAGGAAGCTGATGTGAAACGATAGTAAAAAACAGCAGTTCACTCATCTGAGCAAACAAATAACAAATATAATTTTCATGTTTCCATATTTCATTTCTTCTAATTTTCAAATCTTTTTCATGTTATTTGTAGTGAACATTCTCCTTTTCAAAACCTAGAAACTTCACCTCTCCAGACCTGGCGTCCACATGTGTGGTCATCACATTTTGTATCATATTATTCTGCTTAACTGGTTCCCTAACAAAGAAAATTAAATAACGCTATATCAAACTAAAGCTCATGTCTGAACAGGTTAGTGACTGAAAAGATGAAAGATCTAAAAGAAAAGTCAAGATTGTACACTTTCAAAGAAAGATTTTCTTCAGGAGAACCAGCACACAGACTGGGCTCTGCGTCGTGAGCAGATGTTAGGTGTGTTATAGCAGCATCTCTGTGTTCTCTGTGTTTTCTCTCGTTCTCACAGAGGTCAGCTTTCCTCGTTGAATGAGGACCTCATCAGCAAGCAGCCCTCCATGTCCAAATTGGACAAATCCATTGACATGAACACAGCACACGCTGGCGTGGGCGTCGCCCTGTCTCTCTGTGCAGTCGGCTGCGGAAATAAAAACACCACCAAAGAAAACTCTGTTAACCTTCTTCAGAGGGTAGAGCTCGCCACCACGTGAACACCTTGTTATGGGTCTTGTTGGAAATAATGACCTGCAGACAGGAAGCAGCTGGTTTTAACAATGAGCTCAGCGACAGCTCGTTGACGTTTACATAGGATAACTAGCTTCCTGCCAAAACCCGTCCGCTCACACTGCAGGTGAGGCCATCAGAAAGTCTCAGTTCTTTAATTCATTCATTCGTTTGGCACTCATAGATTGAACTGGTCTGTTGTGTTTTTCTCAAGCACGTCATTTGCTGTACACCTTGCTGCGGTTTCTTTTTGGCGTTGCTGATGATGACAGGAGTTAAACCTGCAGACAAAGTCAAGCAGTTGATAAAATGTTTTAAGAGGATGGTCAAGGAAGACAGATGTTTTAAGATGATCAAATCTGTTTTTAATACACTAATAAAGAATGTGTTGAAAATGTGATTTGCACAAAATAGACAAACATTTAACAAAACTGTCTTAAGTTTTAGCAACAGTTCAAATGCTCAACCTGCTTTCACTACTGCCTCTGAAGATCAGGTTAAACACTCTGATAACATAGATTTATTCTGTTAATACAGTCTGGAAAACCAAGTACCTCTACTGCTGTTGGAGGGAATCTCTGAGAACATTTTTAACTGTGGAGTATAAACTTTGTACAAACACTTCATATTACATACCCAAATCCTTCTGATCACTGTCATGTAGAACAAGAAAAGATAAACTGTCCCTTTGCTGGCCTTAATTCTTGTCGGTTATGATTTTTTGGTCACCAGTTTAAAGGAGAACTAAGCTGGAAGCATATAAAACTTTGGTTTTCTTTGTGAGGCAGCACCATCATTCCCCCTTGATGTGCTGCTAAGATGATGCTAGGCCGTTATAGGTTAATGAGACTCTCTTCCTCTTCTGTGTTTGCTGTGATGTCAGCGGTGGGAAGGCTTTCTGCGGGTGGATCCGGGGGAGGGTCAGTTGGGCAGGAGCGTTGATGAACAGGATGGAAGACGAAGCTGTAGGCTCCAGGCTGGCAGCCATGTTTGACACTGAGAGCTAGGTCTGTGGGGGTAACGGGCTGCCGAACTCCATCCATGTACACACTGAGAATATGGGAGTCTGAAAAGATAAATAAGAGATTTTTCAATGTTGTTCAGTATGAGGGGGGTCCACATACATGTCTGCTTTTTTTGTCTTGCACTAGGGGTTGATAGTCATTCCTGTCATTATTCCAGCTGTAATTTGTGCAACCCTATATATCTATTACTCGTAGGAATTGCTTGTTTCTTGGAGGTAGTTTTGTATGAGTCCTCCACACTTTGTTAATCTCTAAAAAAAGATTTACTGATTCATTGAAATGAAATGTACTCACAAATATTCTTTCACTATTTCCTACTGGTTAGAGTTTACCTAAACTTGGTACATGACAATCACAGTTGTCGATTTTTCACTCTGAGCATAAATCAACATTCACCTTGTTCAAAGCGTGTAGCACACTGCTCAGCTAGCTGCTGCATGGTCATGCTGGGGAAGATACCCATAGTTTTGGGGTTGGTTCCAATGGTAGGACAATACACGGTCAGAAAATCCTTTAAAACACAGAGGCACATAGAGATCAGCACATGACAACATTGGTCTTCCCAAATCAGTATTTGTGTTCTGTGTTTGTATTTTCCTTAAAAATGCAAATGACTAAAGATTGAATGTCTGTTTCCTGTTTTCATTTCATGCTTTTTCTTGCAATTTCCGTCCTGGTCGTGGAACAGTGGGCCAGCTCTACAACCTCTTCAGGGTGCTGGGGGGTTCGTGGGAGTTTGCTTATCCAGTCCATTTATGTTTTGTGGGTTTGGAGAAGGCGTTTGACTGCGTTCCCCGTGGTGTCCTGTGGAGGGTACTCTGGGAGTATGGGTCCGGGGAGCCTTACTCAGGGCTGTCTCTGTATGACCGGTTAAGGAGCTTGGTCCGCATAGTCAGCAGTAAGTCAGACCTGTTCCCGGTGCATATTGGACTTTATCCCGGTTCTGTTCATAGTCTTCATGAACAGAATTTCTAGGCGCAGCCAGGGGCCGAAGGGGATCTGGTTTGGGTACCACAGGATCTCCTCTCTGCTCTTTGCAGATGATGTTGTTCTGTTGGCTCCATCGAACCGGGACCTCCAGCATGTATTGGAGCGGTTTGCAGCCGAGTGTGAAGCGGCTGGGATGAGGGTCAGCACCGCTAAGTCTGAGAACATGGTTCTGGACCGGAGAAAGGTAGTTTGTCCTCTCTCGGTGGGTTGAGTGCTCCTGCCTCAGGGGGAGGAGTTTAAATATCTTGGGGTCTTGTTCATGAGTGAGGGAAGATCGGAGCGTGAGATCGACAGGCGGATTGGAGCGGTGTCTGCTGTTATGCGGTCACTGCAACGGTCTGTTGTGGTGAAGAGAGACCTGAGCCAGAAAGCAAAGGTCATAATTTACTGGCCAATCTTTGTTACAATTCTCAGCTATGGTCATGAGTTCTGGGTCATGACCGAAAGAACAAGACCCTGACTACAAGCAGCTGAAATGAATTTCCTCCAGAGGGTGGCTGGACGCTCCCTTAGAGATTGGGTGAGGTGGCTCGGGCATCTGATCTGGATGCCTCCTGGTCTCCTCCCTGGAGAGGTGTTCCGGGCATGTCCCACTGCATGGAGGTCCTGGGGAAGACCCAGGACAAGCTGGAGAGACTATGTCTCTTAGCTGGCCTGGAAACGCCTCGGGGTCCACCCAGAGGAGCTGGAGGAAGTGACCAGGGAGAGGGAAGTCTGGACATCTTTGCTTTGACTGCTGCGCCCACGACCCGGTTCTGGATGAGCGGAAGAAAATGGATGGATGGACGGATGGATGGATGGGGTTGACCTGTAGGGGTGCTGCAGGTTTTTGCTCTATCTCTTTACACCGTGTTAGGTTTTAAGGGAACCGTTACAAGCTTTAGCCATTCCTGATGTGAAGTGATGTATAAAGATTTGATTGATGAACTGATAGAAACTATCTTAGTCAAAAAGATATGATCTATTTTTCAGCTAAATCTCTGAAGTGGTCCTGATGTGTACAAATATTGGGCGGCAGTGGTTCAGGTGGTTGAGCAGGCCAGCCAATGATTGAAGGGCCTGGTTTGATACCTGTTTCAGCTGATGCGTCCTTGAACAAGACATTTCACTCTCCCTGCCTCCAGCGTGGCTCCACTGGTGTGTGAATGTCCCGGTGATGGTCAGAGGGGCGGCAGGTGCTGGCAGTCACGTCTCTGTCAGTCTGCCACAGGGCAGACGTGATGTGACTACATCAGTAGTTTACCATCACCAAGTATGTATGAATAATGGATACACGTTGTTAGCGCTTTGAGTGACTGGAAAAATCCAGTCTATTACTATATATGGTCCTTTTTAGTCTGATTAGTTAAATGCTGTTGGATAACCTGTAGCAGGGCTGACCTGTCTTTGTTTGTCTGTCATGTTTATGTGTGAATGTTTGAATGTGTGTTTGTGATGGGGTGTGTTGGTGTGTGTACCCGGACAGATCCTTGGCCGGTTTGTTCCTGGTTGAGGGTGCGCCGTCTCTCCCAGCGGTGGATGGAGTCTTGGACCTCTCTGCTGAGCTGCCGTGTTGCTGACCTCTGCTGGTCAAACGTCTTTATGTGCTCCAGAGCCCCATAGGTGGTGGTCAGGTAATAGGACCCTAAACACAGAGGCAACACAAACTCATTCAAATCTTGAGCAGATACACAGGACCATGACTTTAAAAATGACCTGTTACATTTGTGTTCATATTCCCACTCAGTATGCTGGATGTGCGTATGAGTAAGCAAACCTTCTCCAAGTGTTAATGTCGGGTCCATCAACTCCATCATGTATTCAACATCCATCTGTAGGGCAGACAAATTGGACCTAGCAAGGACATACATCATGACGGGCAGGAAGTCATCAGCACCGTGGGCCCGCCCTAAACACAAACACACGCTTTAGGTTTAAACACTTGGTTATGAAGGAACATACACTCTTTTTTCAGAATTTGATAAAGGTTCATAAAGGTACAAACACAGGTGTTCAGGTGTGCACTTTGTATTCTTTCAATTGTGTCAGAATGAAAAACAAACAAACAATAAAACAAATAATCCCGTCTGTGAAATGCTGTGTGGGAGAAGCCTGAGTGTTTCAGAGTTTGTCTGACCTGGATGGCTCACAGACATGGAGTCATAGATGATTTTGCAGGTTTTCAGCAGTAACTGGATCTTCCTCTGAGGAGAATACTCCTGATGAAGACAATTTAGCTTAATGCTGATCTTCTCCATAGCAGGGGCCTCAGGAACCGAGGTGGTTATTCCTAATGCTGTTGTGGTGCTGCCAAGAATAGCAGACTAACACCAGAAACAAAAACACAGTCAGCAACTTTTACTCCTGTCGTGCACTCACTGTAATCTGTCTTACCTGGTTGTTAGCGAGCTGCTTTAAGGAGCCGGCATCCACATTAAGTTTCTCCAGAGTTCTGTAGATGGGCTCACGCAGCGGCTTCAGCACACTTTTGCACAGAGCAGCTTCTACAATACTCTCTACAAAGACAGGTATCAGCTTTACATAAAATGGCTAAAACACTTTTCGTGACACTGTTGTTTGATTACTTTTATATATATTTGATCAGTTACACTTCCTGAGGGGCTGAAGCTTCCAAAGCCAGCTTGAAATGTTCAAGTTTTTGTTTCTTTTATACAATATGCAAGGTGATAGTACATGAGAGAGAGGCAGCAGTGTTTCCTGATCCATTACATACACACCTAGCTTGTCCTGAGTGTACTGATTGGGCTCCAGCATGGCCTGCAGCTCTGAGCTTTGTAGAAGGTAATTCTTCAACTGAGTCATCATCTGTCGGATCTCCTGGAGCAGCTCAGTGGAGGTCATGTGCTTCATCATGGTCTCCAAAGTGAAAGCTCTGTGCTCTTTGACCTATGAAGCAGTAAGACTCATTAGTATTTTTATTTTATTTGATTAATCTTATGAGACATTTCTGTCACATTTCCAGCCCTGCCTCAGTGAACTCACTAGGTTACCAAAGTAGCTCAGGGGGTCTCTGGCCAGCTCCACAAGGCGCTTGGTGAGACGGCGGTCGTGACTGATCAGTCCACTGACCACTGCAGAGAGGTGACGGGCTTGGTGCAGCATGAAGGTAGTGGGGGTTCTCCTGAGGACAGCTTTGGGGCTGTGGCTCTCTGTGAGGTTCCTGAGGACAAGTGGAACAGTTCAGACAGTTTTGTTGCTTGTGGACCCTGTTTGTGCCAGGAAGGTCACTGTGACAAAAGTGTTGCTATAAATGCTTGTTTTTCCTTTCCAAATCTGGCTTTACAAGCTGTTAAACCATTCACTACGTGATTTGGTGGGACTCTTGTGACTATTTCCTGGTCCACCAGCAAAGCCATTGTTCACAGTAATCTTAGCACATTTTGATTACACAAGTCTAATAGTCGTAAACCTTCCAGAGAATCACTGTTGAGTGAGCAGAGTGAGTGCTAAAGAGGTCGCCAGACATGGACATGAACTGTTTGCTGGTACTGAGCTCCATCAGTGAGCATCTCTGAATCCTGGCCTGGAGGATCAAAAGATTAGGAGCCTGTTCATGGAGAAAAAAGAGTGTGTGCGGTTTGTACGCATGTAATTCTTGATTTGTGCATAGCTTTAAATATGCGCATGCAATCTTCATGATTTGCAACTCATACAATGCCTTTTGTGCACAAGTACAAAAATTGTGAAATAAAAAAAAGACAACTTACACATGCACAACTTAAAATTACAACAGCTTGAAACTAGATTACCCACAATTTAAAAATAATTTATGCACAAATCGGTTGTTACACAGCGCACATACCAAACCACGTTTACCCACAAATCTGATGTGAGACTCTTTTCACGTCTCCAAGATTCACCCGTGAGTGGTGCGTTTAAATGCTGCTAGAATGCTGGATCATCAGAGTTTTCTTATCAGCTGCTTTGAACTTAGATTGTGAATAATATCTGGTGAAAACTTCACTCTGTGTTAAACAGATATACCCAATAATTATTATAAAAAAGCCTGAATAAGCCTGACTCATAAAAATATGAGTCACTTTTGGAGCGGGCCGCTGGGATGATCAACCCTCTGCGCTCTGTGAGTGTTTAGAAGGGCTTCGTGCTGCTGCCTGGAATCACAGTGTTTGCCAACCAGAGCTCCATGCACTGACTTGGAGTGCCTGCTTGCCCCAGAGATCCAGGAATAGAGCGGATCGCCTCGCAGTGGAACCCCTCACAGACAGTGCGAGCTCCTTCACTACACCCGGTACCAGAGTGGGACGTGGGGCTCCTCTGTCTGCTCTCGAGGACCTCAGGCCGCCTGCTAGCAGAAGAGCTCAGTGGCAAAGGCAGCCGCAAAAAAGCGATGAGAATAGAAAAACTTTAGTGTTCAGTTTTTTCAAAATGCTTATTTAGACTTTTTTATATTAACTCTTAGGCATATCTGTTTTGGAAAGAGTGAAAATGTCAAAGTTTTAGTGGATATTATTCACAATCTAAGTTCAAATTGTCTGATAAGAAAACTCAGATAGCCCAGCATTCTAGCAGCATTTAAACACATGACTTACAGACAAATCTTGTGGACGTGAAAAGACTCTCATCGGATTTGTGGTTTTGTGTGTGCACTGTGTAATAAGCGATTTGTGCGTAATATTTTTTAAAAATTGTGCTTAATTTAGTTTGAAGCTGTTGTAAGTTTAATTTGTCCATGTGTAAATTGTATTTTTTTAAATTTTATAATTTTTGTTCTTATTCACAAAATGTTTTGTTTGAGTTACAAATCAAGAATTATACACACACCAACCCAAAGTTACACACAGATTGGGGTAAGTCTGTTTGTGTTCAGTTACAAAGTCAAACATCAAATATATTCATAAAATTTCAAGTAAAGTGAAGAGGCAGCATGTGCTTTGTGAATAGACCGATTAAAGCTGAACGGACAGTTTCAAAAGACAGTAATTGGATTAAGCCTCTTCCCCAATTTCACAAGTAAACCCCAAAATGAGAGCATGTAAGAAAAACCTGGAGCAGGTGTGAGTTGTCTTCTCTAGTTTCTGAGGGTTCTTGCCTCATTAAAGTAAGACCATGACTCAAACATTTGGATGAGACCAGCAAATGAATGGTTCTTCTGGTACAAGCAAGCGTTTCTGTCAAATACTTTTCTTTCATCACGATAAGCGATCAAAGCGAGGAGGGAAACCAGTGTGAATAGTACACCCACTTGTAGTTGGGCCCCCGCTCCTGGCTGAGTTCTCCTTCCTCCTCTGTGCTGCTGGTATCACAGGAGTCTGGGTCAGCTCCCACTGCAGCTCCTCCCTGGGGTGAGAACAGCGACACGTCCGTGCGGCGAGCAGGCTGAGGAGGAGGAACCTTCATTCCAGAACTTGCTGCTCCCCATCCAGCCTGACTGGAGCACGGCACGGAGCTGCTGGAAATGGCTTTTGTTCTCGGGGGAGGGACAGGGCGACTCGGCCGTTTTACTAACTGCTTGTCCTCCATCACTTTCTTCTCCTCTTTTTCCTCCATCTTTCCCTCCTGCTCCTGCTTGCCTCCGTCCTTGTTCACCTCCTCCTCACAATGACTGCCTTCTTGTTGTGTAGTATTTTCGGTCGGAGGCCCGCCTCTCTCTACTGCGTCTCTCTCTTCTCCTAGTTCTTTCTTACTTTCATTGGGAGGATTTTGGTTGTTCTCTTTGGGTATCCTCTCTCCTTCAGTCTGGTCTGTTTGTTTTCTGGGGAGGGCACATTGTAGAGGAGCAGGGGGCAGACAGGGAGCACTCCGACCCTGCAGGGGAACAGGAGGTCTTGACGGAGGTGGGGCTGACCTCCTCTCCTTCACCTTGCCTACTTGCTCTCTTCCTCCCTCCTTTTTCTCAGTTTGCTGAGTTGCATATGTGGACTTCTGCGGCAGAGAGGAAGAAGAGAAGAGAAGGCCCATCCCTGAGTCTAGGCTGGGGGGTCGGGGTGGGGGTCGCTTGAACTTGACCATGGAGTTGGATTTTGCTGCTGCGTTAACGTGAGAGCTGATGCTCTGTGAGACTTCTCCGTTCTGCAGACAGGAGGTGGGAGAGTCTCTTTTGGCAGCAGGGGGCAGGTTCTGCTCCACAGTCACCGGGCTCACATGCAGATACATGTTCAGCTGAAGGGCATTTGTCTGATCCTTCAGGTTTTGGTTCAACTCAGACGTCCAGAAATCTGCAACATAAAGGTTGTTAGAAGGTTCTAACACTTCTGTTTTCATTGTTGCTTTTCACACCGAACGCAATTCCCGCCCCTCTTGCACTGCGTGGCAAATTCGGTGCTCGCCGCCTGTCAAAAAATGTGTTCCTGATGCCGCAGCCGCATGTGGGAGGAGCTACCAGCTCTGTCTGTGGATGTCCCACTTAGAATGAATGGAAGACACATACGATGTCGAGGAATGAGGTTTATTTATTGTGAATAGAACATCGATAATCATGTCTCAATGTTTGGGTTTAGGATTATTATTAAAAGATTATTAAAATAAATATATAAAATATTATTAAAAGATTTTTTTGGGTACAGGAGGTTGTGTCTGTATGACAGCCGCTTCTGCGGAGCCTCTGGGTCTTTGTGACTGAGT
>NC_050533.1:26705043-26718850 GCF_002922805.2 Oryzias melastigma
CATTTCAGAGACCCGAGCAGGCTGTCTGTCCGCCGCCATATAGAGCGAGCTCCGCTGAAGTCCAGGAGGCCGGCTGCAGCCAGAGAACCGTCGACAAAACACTCGTATTAGATTAATAATTTACCTGCTGATCAGGTCACTGAAAACGTCATATGCCCAAAGAGTTCCTGTTTGGCTAATGCGATGCAGCCACGTGTCAAACTTCAGGTATTTACATTTTGGCTGCGCCGCCTGATTCACGCCAGTCGCTCAATTCGCCTCAGAGTTCCATTGACATAACATTGAAACTGTCCGCCTCGGCCACACGACTCACGTTCGGTGTGAATGCACCTTAACACAAAGCATGCATTAAGGCCGTTCCATTAACAGTCACAAACATTTTTTTTTTTTTACTTCGGTTGGGTTCATATTCTTTCAGAATGATTCAAAAACAAAGATAATCTTCTGGAGGTTCAGCCCAGCGCGGTGCTCCAAAGTCAGACAAAGAGAATTCCTAATGAAAAAAGCTGAAACAGTCAGCAACACTCTTCCTTCCACTGTCCAGCCACAGTTTGATGTTTGTTATACTTGTTATATATGCTCACTCTGTGGAGTTTTAATCTTTTGTTTTTCAGATCTGAATTTTTTTTCTAGCTTTTTTACTTTACTTTAAACCAGATGTCTGCAACCTGCGGCTCCGGAGCCACGTGGCTGTTTTACCCCTCTATTGCAGCTCTCTAATGATAATAAGAAGAAAACCTTTATTAGTCCCACAATGGGGAAATTGCAATAACTTATACTTATGAAAAATAGCATTTTAGTTAAAACAGTAATAATTATATGTACAAGATGCACTCCAAGGACACAAAAAGTCAGAGAAGTAGTCAAACTTTGTTTAACTAATTTCCAAATAGTTTAAGCACGGTACATTTGACTCCACTAGGCTCCAGACCACATTACCTATAATGTCTCCAACAATCCATCAAGCTGTGTGGCTTTGTAGTAATATGTTTGTACTAAAACATTTAGACATATATATATTTTTTTTTTTTTACTTGTCCTGTCCAACAACTGAGCCAACAGATACAGGCTGAGAGCCTCTTGTGTTGGGCAGATTTTACTGTCAAAACAGGGATTTATTGAGTATAAAACCACTGCTGTATTTACGGTTGGTAGAGCACCCGGCCACCCCCCCTCTGTGCACAGTTCTTAGCTCGAAATGGCAAAGCTCAAGACTTCACAGAAATAGATTCACAGTAACACAAGAGGTGATAGCTAAACTTTTAGTCATTTTTATGTACTGGCAAAGTTCAAAAACAAGCTGTGGCTTTGGTGCAGGGGTGTCAAACTCAGTCGCACGAGAGGTCAAAATCCAAAACACACCTTAGGTTGTGGGCCAAAGAGGATAAAGATTTATTGAACCTTCTAAAACTACATTTTTAAAAATTTAAAACTGTCAGATTTTAACATAATTATAGAACTAATTTATAGCTTTACCTGTGATAATGCTAGTGTGAATGCTGTAAGCTGAATTTGGCTGCTGAAGAGATTGGCTGAGATTGATAGCTAAAAAAAGCTGATGTTGATAGCTGAAATCACTGAAGCTGATAGCCAGCTAAAATATTAGCTAAATGCCAAATTAGCCTAATAAATAAATAAAACCCAGATAGGCCAAAAAGCTAGCATGTAACTCAAATACTAGCTAAACACCAAAATATCCTAAAATCTTAGTAAATGCAGAAATAGTCCAAAAAGCTACCAGAATTCCAATTTTTAAAACTGTAAACCTGTAACTTTTTAACATAATTATGAATAATAAAAAGGCAGGAATATTATTCCAGAATAAATCAACTTAAACCTTAAATAACTTTCAATATTTTACTCTCCATAAAAATATATTTTGTCAAAATTATACAAGTTAGAAATGAGCGCCGGATACGGTCCCCGGGCCTTAACTTTGACACGTGATTTAGTGCATGACATGTCTTGGTTTTCCTTAAGTTAACTTTAATCTTTTGTGCAGGTTAACTAAACCTAATCTCACCTTTAACACCAGAGCTCCAGTGTTCATGATCTTTGATTTTACTGTACTTATTTAATTGTTAAGATGCTCAAAGTAATTCCAGTAAATTTTGAAGGGGAAAAGCGTCACCAGCGACCCCCCAGGTGTAAAGGGTTAAAGATGTACATCCCCCCACCCACGACCCTTTCAGCTTCTCTGCTGAACTCCTCTGTCAACTTCATAGGAAAACATGTATAAAAGAAAAAGATTGTTTTTACCAGCACCCATAGCTGAGATGACTTGCAGCTCCTCTCTCTGAGTCGTCATGGAAACGGCCTGAGGTAATCTTAGCAAGACTGTCAAGATGTCCCTAATTGACAAAGCAAACATGATCAACTCATGAAAGTTTTGCACATTTTTTGTAAGGGCGTGAAGTGAGTGTCCAGCTTTTTGTACGTATTTGATTTTACATGTACTGTCGGTGTGTATGTGTGTGTGTGTCTTTGAGCATGGATATGTATCTGGATGTGCATTTATTTGTGTGTCTGCGTATTCTGTGTGTTTGTGTTATTGTGTGCAGGTGTGTTTATTTATTTGTTAGTGTGCATGTGTTTTTGTGTTTGCCTTTGGGTGTATGTGCATATGTGTGTGTTGTTCTGTATGTGTGTGTTGAATCATGTGTGTGTGATTTACCTGCTGGAACAATAGAAGAGGATCAGTTTACAAATGTCATCAAAAACCAGAGAAGAACCCTCTAAGTGGATGACTAGAGGAGAAACAGTCAAAGAGGAAACTATTCAGTCATGTAATGTGCCTCGGCCCACGCTAAATTTACACTGCAGTGACATAGTGTGCTGCAGCTGTCAGAAGAGGAAGCTGCATGGTTGTACAGCACATACACTTCTTGTGTTGCTTGAGCGTCAGGTTGTGTACGTGCGGTGCTCCCTGCTCATCCGGAAGACGAACAGAAATCATTGTGGCTTGTCCTTCTGTGCTGTGAACCAGGAACATCTGCAAGAATCAACAGCAGCTGTTACAGTGTTGTGGTCAAAAAACCAATGGGGAAGAACACCGGCTGTGTAACACAATAACAAGAGTCCAAGTGTGACAATGTGTGACTTTTACCCAGCATTCCCCCAAACACTGAACACATGCAGAGCGTGTCCTGTGTTTAGATTTTGAAAACGTCTCTTATATTTGTATTAGCAAATATGCAAAAGATAAAATAAAATATTTCCTTCATTAATGATAATGATTATCAAAGTTTTAAACTAAGAAGTCTGACTTCTGTTTTCCAACCATGAAAGCTTCAGTCTTAATGCAACATCTCCAACACAGTGAGGTAAAACCCCAGAGTGGCTAAAATTAACCATATTTCTCTAAAAGTAAAGCCCTTCATGACACCAATGACAGGTTTAAAACAGGAATTTCTCAAAAAAGTTTTATTTAGAAGCAAACTTAAATTCTTAAATAGTTTGAGTTTCCCTGTCCTTCGGCTCTCATCCTGAAACTTCATGACCTGCTCTGTTGGATGACAGAAGAATCTCCTCTCCTTGACTCGTTCGGTTTAAACTGGTTAAGATCTTTTTATTTCAGATGTCAGAGACATTCACATAAACTGTTATGAATGTGTTAACAGTGGACATGATGCCGACATAACTTCCTTTATGGATCTGACAGAAACCCTGCATGTAAAATCGTCCGTGATTTCTTAAGACTTTAGTCACAGACCTGATTTTGGTATTTTAGACGGCATGTTTTGTTTTGCTTAGCTTACTTCAACTGAAAAATTGACTTGATCCTTTTATATGGCAATTTAATTAAAAAGCATCTGGTTCTACTGTGAGTTTTAACTCATATTCACAAAAGAAATGATATGTATATTTTTAATACTAGAAGCAGCTGTGGCCTAGGTGGACGGGCAGGTCAGTGGGTCAGGTCATTGAAGGGTCGGCGGCTTGGTTCCTACCCCCCAGTATGAATGAAAAGTGAATTCATAATGGAAATACAATGTAGTTATAGTTTATTTGATTTATATGACGCTTTAACATGACCTCAGTCAAACAAGGTACCGTACATAAAAAATTAAAAAAACAATAAAACACAGCGAAAATGTTTAAAAATTAAGGATTAAAAATATAGATAGATACAGAAAACCATAAAAACACCAGATAAAAAACAATGATAAAACAATCAAACAGTAAAACACACCAGCAGAGCAGAGTCTCATGCCTGCCCATAAAAAAGGATTTTTTTTAGAAATGGACAGTGAAGATGCCTGCCGCATGCTCAGTGGTAATGTGTTTACAGCTTCAGTGCACAGAGTGACAGCGCTCGCTCCGCTCTGAGCTTCCTCTCGGACCTCAGTCACTCCAGAAGAAGCTGATCAGCTGACCTGAGGCACCGGGGCGGGGTGTAAGCGCTTTGAGCACAGAAAATCCAATCCATTCTTACAAAACATTCTGTAAGATCAGATTGCCATGTTGAATGTGTTTTGATAACATTTCTGGATTGTTAATTAATTTTTGATTCAGATTTGTAAACTTTGTCTCATCTGATTTTTTTACTAACATGCAGAGTGCGATTCATTGCAGCAGAAAGTGGAAATGGTTGCTTTACCTTTTTCTGATGCTAGTTTTTGTGTCATGTTATATCAATGAAGACTCAGAACAATTGAAAGAAAAAACTAAAAAGATGAATGTTTTCCAGGACTTTGGAAAAGACGCCAAAAAGAAAATAATTTGTAGTTGTATTTACTTTCATCATTTAAGATTTTTCTTGTATGAAGAGAAAACTATTTTAGTTTTTGCTTTCATCTTTTTCTTTTAGATCCAGTTAAAGATTCATAATTTTTAAAGAACATATATTTGATTCTTTTAAAGTTAATCCTGAGTATTTCAAACCACGAACATGAGTAGATTCCCTTTTTTATGCTGTGCTTGAACCAAATCTCTATAAAGTCAAAAGATTTTAATAAGCACAGATTAAAAGCATTGGCAGTAATACAAATAAATTGTAGCAAATAAAGAGAAAACATGCTAGTTCCAACTAACTGAACTGTGCTTCAGTTTAACCCTTGTGCTATTGATTTGTGTATGTTTACATTATAAGTGCAAGACAGTTTCTTTTCAAGGATTTTTTATCTTCTCTGGTGTCTGTGGCAGACATGAAATCCTGTCCAGCTTTGTCATGGGAGGATCACACATCAAGGGAGGGGTCATCTGGACCCCATAGGATAGCATGAGGTTATTGAACCAAACACAAAACCCTGATCTTTTTCTTTGTAAATGTTGGGATTTGGCTGAAAGATATTACAGCCTGAAGACAAATTCTGGTTTTCAAACTGTGTAGAAGTGATCGCTGTAAAATAATGCTGTAAACAGAAAATGGCTCAAACATGCTGTATATATAGTTTTTTTTTTTACCAATCTAGAACATTTAAAGTGACCAAACAATAGGAAAAAGTGAATCAAATTAATACTTCATACTAATTAAGACTCTGAGGAGTGCAGATGCAGTGGTCTGCCAAAGAAACTCAGAGCAGGAGATGAACGACATCAAGTTTTCTGCCCTTCAAAATCAGAAGATGTCTGGCAACATCATCCGCTCAGAACTGACAGAAACCGGACAGAGACCCAAGTTCACCCTTATTCTGTCCAGAGAGGTCTGACCGGAAGTATTCTTGTGGAGGAGTTGAAGCCAAAGAACCAAAGCTCCAGTACGGTGACGTGGGAAGACCGCGCATGTGGCAAGGAAAACACAGCAACTATGCTGTAGAGAAATGACAGCATGTGTCTATGGATGAGTTCAAATGTGATACATTTAGCTGTAGCAGAAGGTCGTCTATGGAAGGACTGGAGAGCAATCCATGGTGAGCTTCTGCAGGAAACAGTCACGCGGAGAAAGTTTCTTGAACTTTTAAAGAACAGGAACTACAGAAGTGATGGCATGACCTCCACAAAGTCCTGATCTCACCCCCCGTGTGTCTGGGACTGGATGAAGAGACAGAGGGATGAGAGAAAACTCCACCCACAGAAGATCTGGGGTTAGTTCTGCAAGATGTTTGGAAGAGCCTAAAACTGTGTACAAGTGAACCTAGAAGAACTGATGCTGTTCTGAAGCCAAAGGGGGGTCGAGTTAAATTTGATTTAGATTCTCTCGTGAATCACCCCATTTTGATGATTGATGAAAACGATTTTTTATTTATTTTGTTATATATTTACAATCTTTTTTCACACCTGCCTAAAACAGTCTTATGAGGGAAGCCAAGGAAAAGTGTGTCTTACCCCTGCAGGCTCTTTTTCCAAAATACCAGTTGTTTTTTCTTGACTGAGTCCTTCAAGCTGCCAAATAGAAATGCTTCCAACCAGCTTATCTATAGAGCTGAGCACTGGAGGAGCTGGGGGGGACAGAGGGAGAACAGGGCCTGGGGGAGGAGACTGTAAGGAGCAAGTAGATGGGGACTCTGTGAGAGATAAGGGAGGTGGTAAGGTAAGTGGAGGAGACGCAAAAGGCACCGGACCTGAAAGGGACTGCTGAGGAGACGGGGACACTACGATGGGAGAAAGAGGGGGGGGCAGAGATGGGGGAGGAGGGTTGGAAGACAGAGATACTGGATGCATGGAGGCAGAAGGGAGGTTAGCAGGGGTGGATGCAGGCAGGGGAGGTCTGGAAGGAAGCTGGGAGGACTTTGGCGTGTTAGTTGGCGGTCTGGGTCGGCAGGGTCTGTCTGGAGGCTGTGAGGGCATTGAAGAGGGTGCGAGGGGAGAAGACAGGATGGATGGCGATTCCAGGGCTCCTGTCTGAGGAGCTGTGAGGCTGCAAAACGAAACAAACAAACAATCATTTGTTTACATTCCTACTTCAGCTTCTGTTTACGCTGAGACCTGGGAGACATGGCTTCATTTGTACTCATGAGATGTTACCACACACTCAAAAATAACCAAGAAACCTGGGACTTTGCATTAAACCCTGATTGTCTTGTTGTTTCGGGGCCCACATTAAAGCTGGAATGCTAACTGAAGGAATTCATCAGCTTTGCATCAGTCCAGTGTACATTTAAGCTTCAGAGTGTTGTCTTTAATTGGACTCTGACATGATAGCAACAGTTTTATTATTAACAGTAGAACAGCTGCTTAGCTGTCATGAAGACATTCTTTTCCCAGTGTTTGGAACTTCTGCCTTTAATGAATCTGCTTCTGAACAGATGTGAAGCAAAAATGCTCAAAAAGGCCCTAAAAGGGTTTTTTCACCTTCAGGAATGTACAACATACTGGGAATTTAATTGGCAGCTTCCACATTGTTTACAGAACCCTATATTTGAGCTCCTGATTTCTTTGTTGTTTTATATCTATGTAATGGATACAATTAGCCAATTGACTTAATTGACTTACTTTACAATGTTTATACTGGTATACAGCACTTTGAGTTACCAGTTATGAAAATTATTCTGTAAATAAAGATAGATTTGATTTGTTTTGGTTTGAATTTAAATCAAACTATTATCTATTATTTCAATGTTACTGAATACGTGTTTGTTAAAAGAATGTCAATATTTTAAACATAATTAAAATGTTTCCAACTTTTCCCCAAATGAAAAACATTTTTTTGCACTTTTTTCTAACAACTGTAAAAAATTGGTCACTTGTTGACTTAAAAAAAACTTGAGTGAACATTTGCAATTGATGTTTAAGACATTTAACATTGACTGCTTAGTGCTATGAGCAACTTTTCGTACATAAAAAAAATAAACTTCTGTTTTAGCACTGAAGTCAATCCATCCATCCATCCATCATCCATCCATCCATCCATCCATCCATCATCCATCCATCCATCCATCATCCATCCATCCATCCATCATCCATCCATCCATCCATCATCCATCCATCCATCATCCATCCATCCATCCATCGTGGCCACAGGAAACAGTGTTTATTTTGTTTTTCATGCTCGATGGTTTATTCTTTTCTCAGTCTCATCTTGAACCTATAGCTGCTTTCAATGATGCTGCGTTTGTTCACATTCTAGGCAATTTAGGGATATGGTCAAATTAAGAAAAAAGGAGTGAGGAAAGGTTCCTCTACAGTGGGGCAGACAAGTATTCAGTCAGCCAGCAATGGTGCAAGTCCTCCCATGCACTAAAAAAGATGAGAGAAGCCTGTCATCTTCATTATTTCAGCTATGAGACAAAAAAAAAAAGAAAAACAAGAAAATCATATTATACCAAAGAGCTGTCTAAGGACACCAGAAAGAAAACTGACGACCTGCACCAGGAAGACTGAATCTGCAATAGATGAGCATCTTGCTGTGAAGAAATCAATTATTAGAAAATGGAAGACATACAAGACCACTGATCATCTCCTCCATCTGGAGCTCCCTGAAATACCTCACTCTGTGGGGCCAATCGATGACAAAAATCTCAGAATCCCACAGGGGGACCTGGTGAATGACCCGCAGAGAGCTGGGACCACAGTAATAAAGACTACCATCAGTAACAGAACAAACGCTGCAGAACCAGACGTGTCGTCCCGCTAAAGCCAGAACATGTCCAGCCCATCTAAAGTTTAGTAGAGAGATCTGGATGATCCAGAAGAGGATTAGGAGAATGTGCTATGGTCAGATGAAACCAGAACAGAACTTTTTGATAAGAACTCTACTGTTTGGAGGAGGAAGAACACCATACCTACTGTAAAGCATGGGGATGGAAGCATCATGATTTGGGCTGTTTTTCAGCAAAGGGACCAGGATGACCGATCCGTGTAAAGGAAATTTAGAGTGAAAACCTCCTTCCATCAGCATTGAAGATAAAACGTGGCTGGATCTGTCACCATGACAACCATCCTAAACACACTCGCCAGGTAACCAAGGAGTGGCTTCAGAAGAACCATGTCAAGGTCCTGGAGTGGCTTATCAAGTCTCTAGATCTCATAGAAAATATCACTGCTCTAGAGGAGATATGCACGGAGGAATGGACCAAAACATCACTGCTCTAGAGGAGATCTGGTGGAGGAATGGACCTAAACATCACTGCTCTAGAGGAGATCTGATGGAGGAATGGACCAAAACATCACTGCTCTAGAGGAAATCTGCAGAGGAATGGACCAAAACATCACTGCTCTAGAGGAGATCTGTGTGGAGGAATGGACCAAAACATCACTGCTCTAGAGGAGATCTGAGGGAGGAATGGACCAAAACATCACTGCTCTAGAGGAGATCTGATGGAGGAATGGACCAAAACATCACTGCTCTAGAGGAGATCTGAGTGGAGGAATGGACCAAAGTACCAGCAACAGAAAATATTCGACTGCTGTTATTGTCAACAAATGGGTTTTTAACTACATATTAATATTAACTTTTGTTCTTGACCAAATACTTATTTTCCACCATAATTTACAAATAAATTTGTTAAAAATCAGACAATGTGATTTTCTAGTTTTTTTTTCTCATTTTGTCTCTATGATGAAAACTACAGGCCTCTTTCATCCTTTTAAGTAGGAGAATCTGCACAATCTGTGTATGACTAAATACTTTTTCCCCCACTGTAATCAGTTCCCTCTATTTGAAACTGCTGTCTGCTTCTTGGCTGGATGACTTGTGCACGATTGAGCTAATTCTCAACTTGCTATCAGGAAAGAATCACCCAAGTGTTTGCCACGGGGTTTCATAGGTAAGGCATCTTTCTGCAGCTGTAGATTTAGTATTCCCTCCATGGAAAAGTTGTACAGCGGACACAGCTAAAGAGAAAGCCAAAGTCACCAGAGACCAATCACAACCTTGTCACAAGGACTTTCCTGCCTGCACTGAAGTGGCAGTAACAGGACCTTGACATTTAGAACACTTTGATTAAAGGAAAAGCTAAATAAATATAAAACAATTAGGTCACGCTGCTTACCCAGATTCCAATTTTGTTGTGTCCACACAATTTTAGCTCAGTTTACTAGACATTTGGTTTTCTTTAATGTCTTCAGTTTAACTTTTTTTTAGGATCACATATTGGCCTCGAGATACATCTGTGATATTTTTAAGCTATAGCCAATGCAATATGTTCTCAGACAGTGCACCAACCAATAGAAAAAAATAATAAGAAAAGCAAACAAAAACAAAACACAAGAACCTCCAAAAAGAGTTCACATGCAGGGACTCCACAGGTACAGAAAAAACAGTCACTACAGCAGCGTCCAACACATCCAGTCAAGAAAAAAAAGTTTTAGTTTCTACAAAAACGGATGGATAAATTTTGCATTTCAAAAACAGGAAGGCCCAAGATATTCCTGATATACATTCAAACCAAATATTAATCTGATGACTGAACTTCAACAAACAGCCAACCCTGACCCTTTTAACTCTTACCAGTCTCACAAAACGCTCTGAGGTGAAAACTTTTCTTTCTATTCCTTTCTTCATCACCTTGTCATATTGGCGAAGAGAACACACATGATGAATGATATTTTTTTAAATAGCAGGAAATTATGTCAACAGAATGTCAGAGGAACTGCACACTGCCCTCCTTCATCAGGCAGGAAGGGTTAGGGTTCATTTAGTTCTAAGACCTCTTAGTGCTGAATCAGAGTTTATCGGGTCCTGAAAGAATCCTGAAGGCTTTTGTGTGCCAAGCTTTCTGGACATCTACAACTACAGTTTGTCTCAGATGGACAGAGACAAAGAAGACACGTTCGGTGTTCAGATGAGTCCCAGAGTTCTAGTTGATGAGAAAAACCAGCAGTGCATGGCCGTATCAATGTCCAGCCCATGGAAAGAGTCATTGAACCAAAATCAGACATTCAAGAAATTTGAGCATGATAATGAACATTCCGGATACCCGGAAAAGTCACTTTATTTGTTAAAAAAAAAAAAAGTGAGCTTTACAATTTTGAGGCTACACATTTTAAAAAGCAGTAATGGTAAAAATAATTTTCTACATTTTTGATTAAAATATGTTTTTTTCATTTGGAGCCTAAACTCCTTCTGCTAGTAATATAATAAAAGAACAAATGAGTCATAGTTCTTCCAGCAGTTTTCCAGGAAGAGGAAACAAAATGTTTTTGTTTTCACAGCATCTTTGTTCGCTCCAAAAGATAAACTTATCCTTGAAATGTTGGATAACTTAATTCCAAAATATTCATGTTCATGTCTTGCCTGTTGCCAAAGTTCCTGCTTACAGTGGGTTATTCCTTTTTTGAGCTTTTGATTAATATATCTTAAACATTTCTGCAACTAAATAAAAGTACACAGCATTTTGTTTCACACTGGGTTAGCTTAGTTAGTCGGATTTTGTACAACTCAAAAGCAGGATTTTTCCCTCGTCTTTCAAAAAGTCACTGACCTACATATGAGCCAGTGAGTCATCACATCTGTTTTTCTCTCTGTGGTTGTCTGACTTGTGACCCCAGCTCCCCCTTTTTTCTCTCTGATAATCAGCCCACCCCAAAGGCTTGACAAAAACCCTGCCTGCGTACGCCTGCACACAGGTACATGTCCACAAACCCTGTGGAAACTCACCCTGCGTCCTGAGAAACAATGCTTGCCTCCATCCTATTTCCACAAACTCAAAGTAATCGACGGCTCCGTCCCTCCGCTCCATCCACGGCCCCGCCTCTTCCCAAACCCCCTCCCCCTTCTTTTTCCTCCTGTTGATCGCAGCACGACTAGAAGACAAACTGGAGGGCTACAGGAGAATGTGCTTGTCTGTGTCAGCCCTCCGCTCTGGTTCTGCCTCAACTTCCTGAGAAGCAGGAAGAGGCCGAGTGCTTTGGTCAGACCTCCCTGCCCCTCCTGCTCTTCACTGCTCGTGACGACTCACTTCTTTCTAGTTTTCTGTGTGGAGCTAATGATTGTAGTGCTGGTGTTTCAAGATGCCTACATTTACGCTCATAAATGTAGCTAACATTGATTCAATGTCTCTGTCAGAGTGTGCTACTTTAGACTCCTCCCTTTCACCTCCCCCTTGTATCCCATCAAAGTTTTCCAGATGCTCCACCTTTTCCAACTGTGGAATGCTGACATTAGTGTTTCCTGCAGGCTACATACTTTTGTGAGCCATCTAAACTTTTAGGTTTCTTTTCCTCAAGTAGGATACACAATATTTTGAAGTGCAGCTTTTATTTCGACGTGCCTTTATTGTGCTTTTTCATAAAAAAAAAAAGCAACAACAAAAAAAAAAAAAACAACCAAAAACTAAATGGTTACAACTAAATGGTTAAAACTAAATGGTCTTCACAGCCCACTGCAGATAAAGTCCTGACATTGTTTACAAAGGCACAAGTGCCTGCCCCTTCACATTTCAAGGGTTTTCTGCATTTCCATTTTTATCTGTACCCAGATGCAAAACTATTGGTTAGCAGGTTCATTGTAAAAGCTGCATGTAATACTCCACAGCTATTTTTACTTTAGCTTGTTTAAAGACTTTTGAGTGACATGTCATGGGTTCAAAGTCGCACTTAAAAATTACATCAAACTCAGAAAGTACCAGGTACGTTGAGTAGTTATGGGGAAGATGTGAACCTCAACAACAACTATTTAAAGACAAAATGTGAACTTGTGTGTACAAATTAAATATATTAGTCAGCTGAAAACAAGAAAAGTGAGTTTTGGATCAGCAGTAAAGACCAGACACCCATATACCTACAAGTCAGGTTGATTTAAGTCTACTGCTGCTTCCTGTGTGAAAACCTCAAATCAGACAGCATCTGCCTGCAGACATTCAGCTGCTGTCTCACCGAACTACATGGAAAATAGACCTCCAGAGCCACTGGAGGGAGCCCTCACACAAGCTCTCAACTGTGGAGACTCCCTCCAAAATCACTTTCTATTTTGCATTGAGAAACATACTTTGAGGTAAGAATTATTGACAGCTGGATAATGGTGTGACCATAGAGTTTGACCCTTCATCACAGCACAGACTTTACTTTTTGACTAAATCTAAACTTCCTGTTTGCTTTGTTTTGGGCAGCTTTTTATTTTAGCTCTGCCATGATTCATTGCTTGTACGGAAATTTGTGCTGACTTTATGGGCTGCTTGGCACCTCCCACTGAGAAAATGCAATTGGTTGTGTGTTTGCCAGTTTAGGTCACCATATACTGTACTTGGGACCCGCTGTGGTGTTTCTGAATACATGTTTGAACCAAACAGAGACTTTTTCAGCTGAAGATACTGAGTATGAGGGCGATGTGATTCACTTGTTCACCTAATTCACTGACAAAGGAGAGAAACAAATGACCATTCATCCAACCTGTAATAACCCTTTTGGGGTCTGCTGGGGCCAGTTCTGGCTACAGTTGGCCAAATGTAGGGTAACACCCTAGAAAGGCTGCTACTTTAGAGTACTCAACTAATCTAGGAAGCATGTTTTTGGACTGTGGGAAAGTTCCCAGCTGATATATGCATATTATTGTAGATGGAACACATTATGTTGACAGCCCTAAGACCCCCCCCCTACACACACACATATATATACAGTATGTATATACATATATTAGGGCTGCGAATGTAAATTGTAACACATTAACATTGACAGCGGTAACGCACTTGATTAATGAAAAAAAATGAGTGTGCTAATACCACGGACATTAAAAGAGATGGACAAAGGATTTTAAAAGAGGTAAGCATTCTTTCTGTGCCTTACTAGAAACTGAAGGTAAATGAAAATATTATTACTCCTTGACCTCTCAAGTCAGCATTTTTAAATGTCAGGTCTTTAGCAGGAAAAAAATGTTTAATTAATGATTTTATTACTGAGAATAACCTTGACTTATGTTTTTAGTTGAATCCTGGTTAGATGAGAATAACAGTGCAGTTGTCTTCAAAGAGTCAACACCTACAAGCAGAAA
>NC_050533.1:26721284-26729514 GCF_002922805.2 Oryzias melastigma
GCCAGACCTCTCCGGTCATCTGGATCCGGTCTTTTATCAGTTCCTAGAGTCAGAACTAAACATGGAGAAGCTGCATTCAGCTTCTATCCACCACAGATCTGGAACAGACTTCCAGAAAACCTTAGATCTCCTGAAACACTCAGTGTATTTAAATCCAGGTTAAAGACTCACCTGTTCTCAGTTGCATTTGATTAATATGTATTCAAAAGTTTACGTCCGCACTGTTTATCTATGCTTGTTTTAAATTAAAATCGTTTTACTTTCTTTTAATTTTATTTTAATGATCACACCTTTACTATATCTTTTGATTGTTTCTTTTATGTAAACCACTTTGAATTGTCTCTGTATGTGAAATGTGCTATAGTAATAAACTTCCCTTGCAGTGGTAACCTTTTTCTCTGCCGCCATGTTCTGACCCTCCCACCCCCCACCCCCCCTGGGGTTGTCATCAACTCACACACTCATTGGATGTTTTTGCAAAACCATTGATCACAGGCATCCTGTTCCCCACTCAATAAACGTCTTAGAAAACCATAAAAAGGATCATATCAAGAAATTGGAAATCAGAACATTTTTGAAAAACGAGTAAATGAAAAGCAAATAATTAAATTGTTGTTTTTTCTACATATATATGATACGCTTTTATGCAAATAAAATCCTACACTTCTTAAAATGTTTATAACAATGAAGATATTTAGAATAAGCAACATTTTTTACCTTAGTGTTTTGAGAAAAAAAAAAGAGAGAAATATTGAGGCACAGTCAGGACTGCACTGTTGGACTACAAGAACTAAGTGAGAACTGCAAATGTTTTCTTCTTCTACTGCTCCATTCGATGGATGACACAGGCCACCTACCAACATTTTATTAAACCAAGTGCACAATAGACACAAACCCATGTCATTATAATAATTTTCTGAATAAAAAATGAAAAAAATCTAACGTGTGAATTCTCTCTTGACCCTACAGCTGCTAGGAATCAGTAGAACTTGGAGTCTGCTGGTCTTGTGGATCAATGTGCATTTTAGGTTTATCATTCATTTTATATTATTAATTTGACAATAATAATAATAATGTAAAAAAGGGAAAGAAAAATAATTGTTTTTTTACTCAGAGTCTGAAAGCAGCGCTTGTTTCATTATTGCTTTCACATAAAATAGCAGACAATAATAACAATAATAAAAACATAAAAAAAATAATATAAAATAAAAAAGTTATTTTTCTCTTTCCTTTGGCTGAAAGTAGCCCTTGTGTTGCTTTCATTCAATTGGAGCAGCCAGCACGTCCAAATTTGACGACATGGGTACACCCATGTTTGACCCTGAGGGTCCTTTAACCATACATGACGACTGGGAATGAGCATGTGTTGCTTCTGTGGGTATTGTTCCAAGGCTTCTCTCTTGAGTGAGCAGAGGGTGAATCTGACCCTGTAGTGGTTGAGCACCTGGGAGACAATATATGGCACAGTGAGGATGAAGTACCTTAGCTCAAGACTTGCAGAACATGTCTCAAATTTGTGACTGAGTGGTGTTTGTTGCAGGAGGCATGTACTAGGAAAGTGTCTCGGTGGGAAAGCTGTTGGTCTTCAATAGACCCCTTTCACGGTAATGACAAAATGCCGACATCGTTGCCAGAGTGTAAAATGACTTAAACTGTTTGACAAAATATTACATAAACAAATAAAAGGTAATCTTACCAATTTTGACAGAAAGTTTTTGAAAATATCTGAGCAGATATAATTCTTATGGGTTCTATTTTGCCTGGTGTTATTCACATGTATTATAAGTTCAACAAAGCACCAAAACTGATGGAAATTCATATCCACCAAACATAATATGTGTGGCAAAGATCCACATTGCTTCATGTCCACCCGTATTTTAATTGTGTCCAAGGCTGAATTTAATTGTTGTAATAAGGGATATTTTAGAGGAGAAACAGTAAAAATGGAAAAGGTTATTAAAAGGCACGGCAAATATTTTACTTGGGACAATTAAGCCACGTATTTTCCGCTTTCAAAATAAGTGCTGTTACGGCCCTGTGCCGTATTGGTCTGTCTCCTGTCTTCCTGTCTTCCGCCCTTTCCTCTCTCTTGCCAGCACAGAGGTGCTGATGCATGCTTTTATTTTTAGTCGTTTAGATTATTGTAATGCCTTGCTCTCTGGTTTACCTCAAAAATCTATTTCAAACTTACAATTATTACAGAACTCGGCAGCACGAGTTCTGACGAGGACCAGGGGGCGGGAGCACATTACACCAGTTTTAAAATTGCTGCATTGGCTCCCTGTGCGTTTCGGGATTGATTTTAAGATTATTTTAATGTTTCATAAATGTTTTTATGGTCTTGGACCTTCTTATCTCAATGATATTCTTTTTAAGTATGAACCCTCGCAGACCCTGAGGTCCTCCAGCACCGGCCTGTTAGTTGTTCCTAAGGTGAGGACTTTAAAAATGGTTACATTTATAAAGGAAAATCAGTTACTTCCACCAAACATGAATTCAGCAAATATAATCCTTCTTCTCAAACCAGAGAAAGATCCCACAATTCCTTCCAGCTATCGTCCCATCTCACTGATCAATGCAGACGTTAAAATTATTTGTAAAGCATTAGCACAGAGCATAGAAAAAATCACTCCCCATATAATTCACCATGATCAAACTGGATTTATTAAAGGTAGGCAATCGAGTGACAATGTCCGCAGACTGGTTAACGTCATAGACATTGCCACTATTAAAAATCAGGAAATGAATATACTCTCGTTGGATGCTGAAAAACCTTTCGACAGAGTCAACTGGAAGTTTCTCATTGCTGCTCTCCACAAGTTTGGATTTGGAGATTCATTCATTGATTGGATTAAAATATTATATCATAACCCAAATGCTTCAGTCAGAACGGACAAACAGAAATCCAGCAGGTTTTTTCTTGGAAGAGGAACCAGACAGGGTTGTCCACTCTCCCCCTCCCCACTTTGCAATATTCATCGAGCCTCTGGCTGCAGCAATAAGACAGAATGAGAACATTAAAGGAGTTAAAACAAAACATGGCAATCATAAAATTAGTCTCTACGCGGATGATATATTACTTTTTTTTACATAAATCACATTCTATAAGTGAAACGATAACAATTATTAACGAATTCTCCTCCATCTCAGAATATTCAATTAATTGGAATAAATCAGTTTTATTATCACTAAACAGTAACGCTGAGCAATCACTCTCAATACCGGTCAAATCAGGC
This sequence comes from Oryzias melastigma, assembly GCF_002922805.2. Classification (NCBI taxonomy): domain Eukaryota; kingdom Metazoa; phylum Chordata; class Actinopteri; order Beloniformes; family Adrianichthyidae; genus Oryzias; species Oryzias melastigma. The sequence continues at coordinate 26,724,521 of NC_050533.1, forward strand.
AATATCAAATATCTAGGTGTTCACTTCTCTCCCAAACTATCAGAACTGGTGCAGCTAAATTATACCCCGTTACTGAAAAACATTCAAGACGATCTAACTCGCTGGGTCAACCTGCCCCTGTCGCTTATGGGCAAAGTAGCCACAATTAAAATGAACATTTTGCCCAAAGTTAATTATCTATTCTCCATGATTCCAACACAACCTCCAATAAAATGGTTTAAAACATTAGACTCAGCCATAACCAGCTTTCTCTGGAAAAATAAACCAGCAAGAATCAGCCTTAAAACTCTAAAATCTGCAAAAAGATGTGGAGGCTTAGAATTACCAAACTTCAACAATTATTATAATGCTAACAGATTACAGTACATCTTAAAATGGTCAAGAAATAATCCAGAAAATAACTCATGGATGGACTTGGAACAGGAGTTATGTGGAAAGATCAAACTGTCAGATCTACCATTTATCAGCCAAACAATAAAAAAACACGATTTTTTCCAAAGTACTAACATAAGTACCACCTTAACAGCCTGGTGGGATTTTCTCAAAGTGTCCAAGTCCTCTATCGTACCGTGTAAAATGACACCCATCTGGAACAACCCAGACATCCTAATAAACAAAAAGATGTTACACTTCCCAGCTTGGCAAGCAGGGGGCGTAACACTACTAGAGCACCTAATTATTGATAGAAGATTTATCACACCCCAGGAACTACAAGATAAACATGGAATAAATCACTTCTTGGAATACCAGCAACTGAAATCTATAATTACTAAAAAAGTTAAATACAATGATAATGATTTAAAATTACCAGAACTAGTTACCTCTTTCTTTAAACTTTCAATGAATAAGATTTTCTCCAAAATATACAAACTCTTATGCAACCTAGATAATAACATTTCAATTCCAACAACCAAATGGGATGCAGACCTGAGTAGCAGCACAGATCAAAGCTTCTGGACAGAAATGTGTCTGAACACCTTTAAACTGACTAAAAGCCCAAACTTACAACTAATCCAATTCAAAACTCTCCATAGAATTTATTATACTGGTCAGAGGATGTTCAAGATGGGTCTCAGAAGCTCAGACATATGTGAGCACTGCGATGGTAACTTACCTGACAGTTACATGCATGCACTGTGGTTCTGCACACCTGTCCAGGCTCTCTGGCAACAGGTTTGTGCTGATCTATCAGTCTGGCTTAATGTTTCTATCACTGCTTCACCGTCACTTTGTGTGCTTGGTGACATGAGTGCCGTCGATATAGAAGGAGGATTAGTATCTGTAATCTTCATAACTCTTTGTATAGCAAAAAAACTATTTTGTAAAATTGGAAAAACAAGAAAAGAATCAACGTTAATCAGTACAGGAATCTGCTTTTTGATCATATCAGTTTGGAAAAAACATCAGCTAAAAGTTCAAGTAATTTGGAAAGAATTCAGTCTCTCTGGTCTCAAAGCTGCTTCCCTATGCGGAGTTTGCGAGTTCGATTCCTGAAGGCTGCACCGTGGCGCAGTGGTTAGCGCTCTTGCCTCACGGCGAGAATTCCCCGGTTTGTATCCCGTCTGGGGGATTTGGGACCTTTCTGTGTGGAGTTTGCATGTTCTCCCCGTGCATGCGTGGGTTTTCACCGGGGACTCCGGCTTCCTCCCACCATCCAAAAACATGCTTCATAGGTTCATTGGTGACTCTAAATTGCCCCTAGGTGTCAATGTGAGAGTGGATGGGTGTGTGATTGAGGCCCTGCGACAGACTGGAGACCTGTCCAGGGTATACCCCGCCTTCGCCCATCAGTAGCCGGGATAGGCTCCGGCACCCCCGCGACCCCGAAAGGGAAAAAGCGCTCTGAAAGATGAATGAATGAATGGTCTCCCATAGCTGATTCCATGATTTAGGGTGGGAGGAGCTTGGGTTTTCGCTGCGCCTTGATTGTCTGCTGGGGCTGTCGGGTGGTGGCCGGGGCCTCCTGGTGCCTGGCTGGGATGTGGGGGGCGGTCTGGCGTCTGGATGTATAAAAGTCTGCATATATATATATACAGACGTGGACAAAATTGTTGGTACCCCTCAGTTAAAGAAGGACAAACCCACAATTCTCACTGAAATCACTTGAAACTTACAAAAGTAACAATAAATAAAACACCTGTGATGTCAATTAAAGGACACACCTGAGTTAATCATGTCACTCTGGTCAAATAGTTTTCAATCTTTTATTGAGGTGCCATCATTTTTGTCCATTCCTCTTTCATTAGTTTGTTTTTTTTAATAATTATGTTAATCAACAATTCAAAATTGATGGCTGATTTTGATTGTTTAATCTTCAAAAAAATTTTATTTATTGTTACTTTTGTAAGTTTCAATAGATTTCAGTGAGATTTGTGGGTTTGTCCTTCTTTAACTGAGGGGTACCAACACTTTTGTATATATATATATATATATATATATATATATATATATATATATTTGACATCTCCAAATAATTTGATCTATTTTTACCTGCTATTTACCTGCTAGGTCAGACACGGTTTTAAAAAAAAAAAAACTAAGGGGAGAAACGTATAAAAGATACTCAACAGTAATTAGCTTTACTTTAATGTAAGTGTCACAAACGGGTAGACAGCCATTTCCATGTTTATTGAAGAGAAACAGGCAGAAAGCAGTCAGGCTAAGCTAAGAGTCCACAGAGCTAAATCAGTGTGAAGTCCAGGTCAGGGCAGGCAGCAAGGAGGCAGAGGCAGGAACAAAGCAGGGTCATGTAACAGGTGATCAGATCAGAGGTAAAATGCTCGGTATGCTGGCAGAAAGACACAGGCAACACTTCACAGTGAGTGTGGTCTGAGCTTAAATGTCCTGTGGCTGATGACCTGATGAGATCCAGGTGTGGAGCCATCCAAACATTGTGTGCTGGGGTTGATGGCAGACTGAGTGCAGTCAGTACTCAGGTGATGGCTCCCGATGATGACCAGAAGGGGAAGCAGAGCTTTGACTGCTGACAGTAAGACATGCTGAAATGTCTTACTTTTGCTCTGTTTTCAGTCATTTGGTGAGCACAGAAATATAAGCAGAAAAGATATTTTGCGGCTCTGCATCTTATTCTCATTGTGTGTTAGCTAAAGCTAGAAGAAGAAAATCCTAATTATCTTCATAATCAAACAAGCAGCATTCAGTTAAAGACTTGTAACCTTCATCTAACTTTGACTGGGTTGTCAGAGAGAAATAATCCACGACTGGTTTAATATCATCCAGAGGAATTTGGGGAAGCAGCTGTGGAGCGTTCTGCAGGAGGAATACTGACATTTGTACTGATTTGTGAATGATTTAAGGGAGGAAAGCAGAAACAGTTAGACAGAACATTTATAAAATAAACCAGACCTAAATATTCTTGGTCGTCACCACTGCACGCTCTGCGGGATCGTGTCCCTGCTGTAATCCACCTGATTGAGATGGCTGGGTCATGATCAGGGTTCTGCAGATCTTGATGACGAGTATCAAGATGGCATAGAAAAACTAACAAAACATGCAGAGCAGGGCTATCTGAAGACCGAAGAGAACGCTGATAAACAAAATACTTTTACATTATGTTCTCTGCCGAATTTATCACTGTCCAATTCTCAGAGGAGGCTCACAGCCAATATGACCTAAATAATCCTTCAAAGTAGGCTACTTGCTTAGTTGCTGCTTTCTACTGTGAGATTTTCATTCACACGGTTGTGTACTGTTTTTATTTTTGTCCATCTTTGATGCTGTTTAAAATATTGAGGAAATTGTGTGTTACTAAGTTAAGAACTTTAGCTGTTAAACAAGAAACGATCTTTGTTTTTATATACATGAAGTCAACAAAACTGAATCTAATAAACAGAATTTTAATTAAAATTAGTTTTATTTCTAAAGTTCTAATTTACCATGGTTCTCTAAAGATGCAGCAAAAACATTGAAAAAAAAAAAATCAAACCAAGTAAAGATGAAGACAACCATGATCGTCACAGTCGAATTCCTTCCAAACATTTAGCAATGTTGATTGGATCATTCCAACATGCACAATTTACATTTTCAGCTTTCTTTGCTAATTCTGCTGAAAATGGAAGCTTGGTGATTTTTCTTACAATTTGATTTTTTATCATGGAAATAAAAAAAAGCCCTTCATACAACAAATTGTTCTACAGGTATGTTATATAAATTCTACTTAATGCTCTGTGTTTGTGAATAAACATGGCTGCTCTTTTCTTCTTTTCGACAGTCATCCAGCAGGCTGGAGCTGTGAAAGCCAGCCCTTTCAGAAAGGAACCAAATGCTGGCTTAATCATTTTGTTACAGGCTCCTCACGACTGCTACATTTAGACAAATGATTTAGCTGCTGATGATGCTTTTAAGTTTTGCTGAAAAAATGTGTCCATTGTTGCTCTTTCTGTTTCACTCCATCTCTCCGCCTCCACAGCAATGCTTGTTACATTAACGCGGAGGTGAAGAGTGGGAGGTAGAGGGCAAACTGAGAGGGCTACAAGAGGGACAAAATGAGCCAGAGGAAAAAAGTGTGTGGGAGACAGAGGAGATAGACAGATAGAAAGATGTGCAGGCAGACAGGTAGAAGTGCAGATCTATCATTTTGTCCTTTGTTACCACATTTATAAAATGCGTGAAAGTGATGATTTCCCAGGGGTGGCCTACACAGGTCAAACTAAATCTGGAAGCGAAGGGCGAGAGGAGATGATAGAAAGGTAGAAGTGATTGAGAAATAAGTCTGAAATGAGAAGGAGAGGAATGAGAGGCAGATGGAGAGGAGAAGTTTATACTTCAAAGCTCCAAAGATGCTTGGAGTGCAAATATATGGCAGAGCTGAAGAGATAGAGGAGAAGGAAGAAAAAGAGAACTGGAGGGAGGCTGAATTGAGGTTAAAAAAAATAGAAAGCAAAGGGAGACGAGGAGGAGGGTTTGCGTTGGTGTGTTGGTTGACAGAGAGAGCGTTTTAAAAAAACCTTTCTCTAACAGAAGGCATGATTCAC
>NC_050533.1:26729552-26762499 GCF_002922805.2 Oryzias melastigma
GCAAGCGACAGAAAAAGAGAAAACCGGCAGAGGTAGAGAGAGAAAGAAAGACCAACGACAAGAGCAGAGATGACCAGGAACAAACACAAAGGAGGATTCTGATTCCAGGCAGAATGACAGCACGTTTCCACGATGGAACTGGGAGCAGCGCACCCGATTGACTGATGGCAGGTTCTGACTGGGATCGTGTTGATAAGGTTCTGGCTTTTCTATCGATTGGGGGGGGGGGGTAGAGCAGGTGGCAGCAGCAGTGATGAAAGAAATCAAGAGAGAGGAGGAGAGGATGCAGAATAACGATGGCCCAGTGAGAAGACTAAAAGCAGAGAGACCGTGGGATTCCTGATCGGGGAAAGGCGTGCGCCGTGACAGATCGATCCATTGTAATTTATGCAAAGTAAACAATGTTAAGATGGTGAGGATAAGCTAAGATTCATTAGCTCAGTTCTTAATGACTAAGCTTCTGAGATTCTAAAAACTGACTGTTGTGTTGATTTTATAATGATAAATGTTTTTTTCCACTTGAGGATGAATTTTTAATGCTAAGCTCGGCCAGTGCACGTCTCTGCAAATCTATAGTGCATGCAAACTCTTCAAAACTTGGATATCATACAAGGAGGGCATATTTATGGGGTTACATTTAGTGTTTTCCCACAAGGCTGGATTTAGAATGTCTTTATGGCATTAACCAGGAAACAAGGTAGATTTAGTTGTTGCTATTTATTGAGAAGACAGGTTTAAAAATGAAAATGATGTCATCATTTCATTTGTGGCCTTAGATTTGCATGAAGGTTTGAGGTTTTTGATGTGGGTTAAAGTATGTTGTCACTTTTGACTTAAGAATCGTGTCTTATCATCTAAAAGAGCAGACATAGATTGACTGAGGAGAAAGAGCACATTTTTGGAGAGTTTTTTTCCCTATGTTTTATTCCTAGATCATGAAGGGCTTCCTGTTGGCATGTTTCCACATTACATGTTTAATATACATTATCTGGTTACCATTCTGGACAGAAGCTCCAGAGAATATAACTCTATAATGTGGTTAGTTATTAAAAGTAGACTGTTTGAAAATGTAAATGGATTTAGGCTCTGTAATTACATAGCCTAAAGAAGAATACCCTTTATAGATGAACATGTACATGAATTAAATGCCTCATTAGTGTGTACGTTTTCAATATGGGGTTAGCACCAAGCTGTGAGCACACACATTGCTATTACTCTTGTAAAAGTGCTTCATAAAAAAAGCATTTTAGATCCAACCAAACATTTCTCTGTACTTAACAAAAATTTGCAGTAACCAAAACAGAGACAGAGCTTTACCTCCACTTCTCTTTGACGTGCTTTATACAGAACTTGGTGCTTATTCCTAGTTTATAATCCAGGTGGACAATTGTGGCTTTAAGTGCATCTTATGTTTGGATTTCTAATCTTGTAGGAAGGAGAACCATGTACTATCTCAGAGACCATTTAATTCTGAAACTTCTTCCTAGAATGACCAAGCTGGTTTAGTAACCTTTTGACTTCCATACTCATGATTACTTTCCCTGTCAGTAATTTAGCATTTGAAGAGTCAAAACCAATATTAAATAAAACTAACTGTACAGATTCATTATATAATCTAAAAGAAGTTATGAAGCAGTAAACTGAGATACTTCATAGGGTGTCAAAATGACCAAGTCATTAGCTGTCCCAGTGTGGAATATCACAGAACAACTTCTTTCATATTCTACTAGTAATGAAGAAAAGTCCTACACTGTAGCAACACAGTTGACGGTGCCTCTAGTGGTTTAGGCTGCATTTTTGATTCAAAATAATAGAAAACACTAAGTACAGAGTAAATTCAAGTTTATTTAAAAAAACCTTTATTGTAAATTAAAAAAAAAACTGTGGGGACCAGGTTTATATATTACAATTATCCTGAGTTATCTGTGGTTTTCAGACTGCTGCTCTGAGATGCTTTGAGTTTAAAATAAAACGGAAGGAAGCAGGAAATGCTATGAACATGCAGTGAAGTATGTCAAAACTCAGTTCAGCAAAGTCTGACATCGCCTTAGTGAAGTTAAATAGTTAAATCTGCTGCCACTGATCCATCAACATTAGCTTAAAATGTTTGATAGAAAGCTTTGATAGCATGTTTTCATGTTGCAGTAGCAGTGAGCATGGGACTCCATCATGTCAAAGATGATATTTTGAGGACAGTGTGCTCAAACCTTGGGGTTTTGCAAACACTACTATTTTTTTAAGATAAAGTTTCTGAAGTTTCTACATCAACAACCTGGCTTAAAGAATGCAAAGAAACCAAATGTATTGGTCCTGAAACCAAGAAAGTGTACTCGCTTCTATGAACAGAATATAGTATATAGTATGCTTCTCCTCATTGGAAAAATGCTTTTAAATTGCAGGAAATGGACAAGAAATCAAATATTTAGTTTTCATTATTTTGTTATATTTCAAATACATTAAAGCAATAAATGGCTGAAATATTTGCAAACACTGAGTCATAAAACTCTGATGCCCAATCTGGGATCTGGTCATTGCTTATTAACTGCATTTGAGCCTTTTAAATGTTCATAAGACTAACTGGTCTGTCTTGTTTTTTTAAACTACTTACCATTTTAAAATGTCTACTTCTAATTTGTAAAAGAAGTATTTACTACATGTTAATGTTTGTCTGCTTTGTTTTCCAGAGCCAGGCGACACCAATCACCAAACAGAGTCAGAATGAGAAGAGACGCTGTGACTGGATTTAGTCCTCCATCCGCTGTCCCCCTTCTCTCTGTCACTTAGTGTCTGACAGACTAACGCTCTGCTGGATAGAGATTTAATTGGCTCTAAACACACATCTAGAACAGAAAACAACCTGAATACATAAAATGTTGGAAACCAACTCGGAGATAATTGGAACCATTGGATGTAACCTACAGTGGTCATAACTAGTCTTAACAACAAACACTAACAAGATATGAAAATTCCCATGTAAGGCTGGACGTAGGAATTTCATTTTTATTTTATTTTAGTTTTTGTAGTGGTTCCATGCTTTGAGCAGACTGCCTAACTTTCATTAAAACATAAGGTTTATGCTCCTGTTCTCTACCAGAGAACAAAGATGAACATGTCTGACTGTGACATTGCTCTATAACGGCTCTCTCTCGTTAATAATTCCAAGATCTCAGTCCTAACACACTTTTTGAAAGAGTTTTTACCAATTCTTTTTCATATTTGTGAAATAAAAGACTTCACAATTCATTCTTCAAACTTTACACGTGCCTCCCACCAACCCCCATCACCTTGGGACAGCCAGCCAATCATGGGCAAGCCACTTAGCCGTCCTGGATGTATCAGGAAGAGCTCTTGTTGCCTGGAGAAACACAGGGCTGGGGACGGGGTAGTGGGAGGGCGGGATGTTGGGATGGAAGGAGGATATGGAGACGGCTACATCCCCCAGAGATCTATTTACGATACCATGTGCATCAATCAACAAATTGACAGCCATCACCACCATTCCAGAGGGTCAGTGAGGCGGGATGGAGGAGGAGATGGGAGCTTTACCTACTCTGCAAGTGGCTCCCTCCGAGCTAGCAGATCTCCAGTGGACATGTTCGATTCTCAGCCCCGTTCTTTAACTCCAAATCCATCCTTTGTACGTCGGCTGGATGAAAGAGTTATTTATGATTCACTGAAGCTCGGTGGACAAGATGGAGAAGACGGGGGATGCCACTCCCCAGGACACTTCAACCGATCAGTTTCTCCCTCTGTGTCCTCATTCTCAGCTCCAGGGGTATCGTCCTCCTCCTCTAAAAAGCACCACCATCAGCACCACCATCACCATGGAGACAGCACAAAGAGCAGAGATGGCCGGCATTCTTGGAAAGTCTTGACGCCTCCAAAACATATGGAATGTATGGAACTAACAACAGCAGAGATGATGGACAGAGGAGGGTATCTGAACCCAGGGCACTATCCTCCCAGGGGGCAATCTTCCTCTCTTACTTCTCCTCTGATTTCTCCCTTCTCTGGCTCGCCTATGTCTTCGGGTTACCACACGCCAGTTTTTTTCTCCCCAGCCAAACCCCGCCCCAGCCAGAGTCAAAGTTTACGCTGCTCACCTCCCCACGTAATACAGCCAAGACATTATTCCCAAACCCAGAGCCTCAGACTGTCACCCCCCCATGAGCTCAGACGATCACCCTACAGAGCCCCACTAGTCCAACTGTCTGCTCATGACCTTGAGCACGACCTGAGGGAGCGAGGAGGAGGGTGGGGCCGCGGCGATCGTGACAGGGAGTGGGAGAGGGAGAGAGAAAGGGAGCTGGAGCGAGGCTGGGCACAGAGAGAGTGGGAGAGGGAGAGGGAGAGGGGGAGAATTGAGAGGGAGAGAGCCAGAGAGAGGGAAAGGAGGGAAACGTCTACTTTCGGGACCTTTGGTTATGGCCAACCAGTCCCTCTACGTTCAGACTCAGTCTTTTTAGAACCTGAGCACGGTCTGGACACAACGCCCTTGTTAATTTCCCAGCCCTCACCATCACCCTCCCCCAATGCTGCCCCAAGGATGGGCACTGGGGCAGTTGGCAGAAACAGGGGAGGGTCAAAGATTGGCCATGATAGTTCAGGGGGAGGGGTGACCTCTAAATTTGACAACGGAAGTGTTAATATAGTTTTAGTTGATAGCAAACCTGGATATGGGACAAGGATGGGGAGTGAAGTTGTGACGGAGCATATGTCAGATATTGGAATCCAAGAGCACTGGAAGAGACAGGACAATGGATCCAGGGGGTGTGTGATGCACGGGTCTGAAAGAAGAATGGGCTCTCAGGTGAAGACAACACCAGGGGGCCGAGATATGGAAGGAAAAGTGCAATCGGGTATGGAGATCAGAGAGCGAAGAGGAGAAACAAAGAATGGACTAAGAAATGCTAAGGCTATTTCAAAAGCAGAATCTACAGAAGCTTTTGATTCAAACAGGAAGAGCACAGAAAAATGGGTTGGACATTCAGATAAAGTCCTGGAGGAAATTGTACCTATTCCTGGAATGAAGCCAGAGCAAGACACAGAACTTCAAGAAAAAGTTAGTTCTCAAAACAGGGAGAAAAACAACAGGACAGAGACTGAAGTTAAAAGCCAAGTAAATGAAAAACTTGTATCAGCAGTTGAGTCAAGGGAGGAGCCTAAAGTAGGAATAGATGTGAAAACTGTCCCAATGTCTAAGAGTGAGGAAGTGCCCAAATCTTGGAGTCAGAGTGGGACAGAGAAAGAAAGTAAAAATGAGACCACAGTTGTCAGCAAGCCCACAGACAGTTCCCAAACAAATGCTCAGGCGCAGTCATCTGCCTTGGCTGAAGAGAAAACTGAAGTTGCTCCTTCAGTCCTACAAGAAAACAAGTTGGATGATAGTATAAATGATTTCACCCAGCCACTGAAAAGTTCAAGATCCAAGTCCAAATCATCAAAGTCCTGCTCCAGGACTCGGCCTGGAACGGCCACAGGACTGCGACCTGGTGTGCTCAGTCCTCGCCAAAGCAAAAGAGTGGAAGACTTTGAATCAAGGGGGCCACCTGAAGGCATCGAGTCTACATGGCCTCGCAGGATCATGGTTAGAAAGAGAACTGTTCGTCAGGGAGGGGCCCTCCACAATCTCCCAATACTTCCCCCACTCCCGTCCGTCATTTCTGCTTTAGAAAAAAGGCGTCCACACCTTCTTACAGATTCAGACAAAAAATCAACAAATGCCATAAACGCTGCAGGTATGGTGGGCCGATGCTCACTGAGGGAGCCCTCTCATCCAGAAATGGGGCACGGGAGCAGCTTGTTGGGCAGAGCCTCTTTGAGGGAGCAAAACTTGGAGCACTGGAGAGTTTGTAGAGACCAAGAAGAACCAAGGAGATCTAGAAGCAGAGAAAAACAAGTGACTCAAAAGAAAGAATATACTGAAAAAGAGGAAAGGAAGGGAAAGGAGGAAAATGCAGAGAAAGAAAGAATAGTTGAGAAAGTTGGGCTGTTAGAAGACAATAAGAAGCTAAAAGTAGAGAAACCTGTTGAAGAAAAAAGTCAGGACAATCCAATCAGAAAAGAAGGAGAGAAAAGAATACAAGCTGTTGAAATGAAATCTGAGAAAGTAGAGGACACAGACATAAAACTTCAAGATCAAACACAAGACAAGCCCAGGCAAGATTTGGAGGAGGTGATGGTTATATCATACAAAGAAGAAAGTGAGGTGGAGGGAAGAGAAGTCAGGACTTCTGGGGAAGAAGGGGCAGTGGAGGGCTGGGATGCAGTCCTGGACATGGTCAACACGCTGTGGGACAACACCTGGGAAAAGCAAGAAGCAGAAGATGGAGGAGCTGATACTGATTCTCTCCCAGGTTCCCTGCAGCGTTGGCCTCTGCTTCGGCCTCCAGTTGGGTTTGGGGGTTCACACCCTCCCTCCTCTGCAGCTTCAGAACTGAGCCTGACAGAATTAGAGAGGAGAGCCAGGGAGTTGGACTCGGACCTGGAGCATCTCGACTTGTCACAACCCCACAGGGACACCCAGGACTTATATCAAACTCTGCTTGAGCCACACAGGGAACGGATTGCTATGTACCAAACACACCCTGGACCACAGAGAGAGAAGCCTGCACTTCTCACAGGTGAATATTTTTTTATTTTATGTATATGGATATTTTTTTGTTAATTTCAACATGTAATATTTTGAAGAACCCATTTTTTTGCAGAAAAAAAATACTGTAAATATTTAATGAATCTAGTTTTTGGACATTGATACAACTATAAAGAAAATAAATTCTTTAAACTGAAACTGTGTATGGATGACTTAAGAATATCCGCCAAAATAGGCTCCACATCTCCTCAAAACACTGTTTTCATTACAATATTTGAAGCAGAACTTCGTTCCAGCTTTTATTGAGTCACTCTTCTCAATCTGGCATGTCTCAGTGCAACAAAGCTGCCTGCTATTCAGCAGTATACAGAATTCTGCAGGATACATACAGTCTAAGGAGAAATACATAGACTTCAAGTCAAAAATGTGGATCTACATAAAGTTAAAATAAAATAGCAGAAGAGGAAAGTGTTTTTTTTCTCTCTAAATGGCATGCCATCTGCACGAGTTCATCCTCATTGATTTAAAACCGTCAAATGTTCAAGTAGAGAAAATCCTGTTAGGCCAACCTGCATCTGAATTCATGAGAACCATTCTGTCATTCTTTTCACAGCAGGTTCAGGGCAGCAGTGCCTCTAAGATGGCACACTTACAAACTGTTCAGGTTTCACTGAGAAAGAGGAAAATGTCTTTAGGGAGAAAGAAGAGTTAAAGGGCTGTTTAAATTTATAACAAACTAGATGTCTTTGTTTATTGACAAAGTGCTGCTCGTGAAGGAGTGCAATACTTGGTAGTTTGAAGACAGTGTCCATTCAGTGTCCACTTTAACAGAAGCTGCAGAAGCTACAAACAGGATCATTGTGAGTGATATTCTGTTTTTCAAAGGAAGAGTCGCTGCAAGCAGAGACTGTATGTTCAAATGCTGACCTAAAAATAACACCCGTTTTACAAAATGATGTAAAACTGAGTTATTTTTTCTAAAGTAAAAACATGCAAAAGATAAACTATGTGATTGTTAAATTCTTAGAAAATGCTAATTCACAATAAACATTTCTAGCTTAAAAAGAATATTGTCAAAAAAGTGACATTAGTCTTACAGTTATTGTTGGTCTTTTAAGACCAATGAATTTTGTAAAAATTACTCTCCGCTCAAAGTTTGACATGAATAATGTTCCAAGACTACAGAACTGTTTCCTCCCAAAGAAAACTTTATCATCAAACAAGCTTGGTATGTGACCTTAGAACTCTGGAGTTTTTTGGCTGATTGATCTTACTCAATGTCCAAATGACAAAATTCAACCAAACTTTTTAAATGAACTGATTTTTTTTCCAATGGTTCTAATTCGGTGAGCTATTTTTGTGCACAAGTTAACTGCACCACTAAATGATGCAACATGCAGCGTGAGTTCAACGAATATTTGCTCTGGTGAAGTTCAGCTGTGTTCAGATTGAATGGGAACTTTGGTTGTTTGGTTTTTAGGTCCAGTTTTACTAAATGACATCCTGTTATGGAAAAATGTAAAAAAAACCCATCAAATTAACATGAGCAGAGATTCAAGATAGTGAGATCACACACCCACAGGAATATGCAGAAAAAACACATGGCTCAGTCTCTATGGCAACGAAGAAGAGAGACTAGCAGCTAATCTCAAACCCTAATCCATCAGGGCTCTCTTTGTCATCCAGAAAGATCTATTTTGCTTTAATAAAAGAAATGTTCAAAGTTTAATGTAAACAGTCCATTACAGAAATAAAAAACATCTGCAGAAAATGAATGTCGCTGATTCTCTATCCATCACATTATTTGACAAAAACCTCCATCACCTTCTCATTTCTCATAAATACTGACTCACCTGTTCCAACTTTGAAATAAAAAAGTTAGAATAACAACAGAATTACAACATGAGGCCTTGTTTAAAATCATGCATGGAAATCAAGCATGTTCGTAGATTCTTATTCATCCAGGTTAATTCCAAAAGCTGATGACCTGATTCGGTTTATCTTTTAAACGTATTAGTTCTTTTTGAGCAGGCTTCTATTCTGAAATACAGAGGAACGAGAGCTGCTTTATATGCTTAGAGATACGACCCTCCCTCTGTAGGTCAGGAGATCAACGTTCACAAAATCACTAAAAACAGAGATAAAGTCAGATAATTTCAACGTGTCTGATGTAGCTCCTCTTTGCTGTTGCTCATAACTGTGTCTGATCCCTGAGGGATGATAAAGGTAAACAAGGAGAAAAATTATTTGAAACAGTCAAAAATATATAAGGAAATTATTCTTTGCCAGTAATGTTCTAAATACATATGACCAGAGTTGAATTTTTGTCTTGGCTGCTCTAATTTTGAAAGCTGAAAATACGTGACTTCATAGCGACACTTAAAATATTCACTGTGCAACTTGGTAAACATTCCTATTTTTACAATTATCCCGGAGAAAATATGCAGAAAAACAACAAATACATCTGATTACAACAACTAAATGTAGCCTTGGGTGCAGTTGAAACACCAACATGCAGCCTTGTGTTTCTACTGCTCCTACGTGTGGTCAACCTGAATTCCCATCAGTTTTTGTGCTGATCGCACTTAAAACACATGTGAATAACATCAGTCAAAATAGAACTGTTAGAATAATATCTGTTAAAATGAAAGGTCCATATTTTCAATAGAACCTCCAATATTGAAGGATTAATCAAATTTGTATTTAGATTTATGAACGATCAAAGACAGGAAATTAAAATACAGTTCAGCAGGACATTTATAAAATAAATATTGTTCATTTTTCTGTTGAAATTGGTAAGCTTACCTTTTATTATTTATGTAAAATTGTGTCCAACAGTGCTCAGCTGTCAGCTTTACCATTCTAAATTCGAACACAGGGAATCACTATTCACATGTTGTCTGATGTCAGCGTGAAAAGGTTCCACAGGGGCATCCGTATCATGACAAAAAGAGCAACTGAATTGACTTTCTGTTGCTGGAGCTGGGATTAAACCATTTTGGGTGATGCTCAGACCAGTTCTCTTGGACATTCAATAAGACAGAAGGACTTTCAGCATCCAGAGCTCCCTTGGTTCTTTTTTTTAGCCTGTTAATCTTGTAACTTTTAGAGCGAGGGTTTATGTTGGGAAATGAGGCAAATTTCCTTTGTGATTTTGGGCTATATAAATAAAATTGAATTGTTAATCTCTTTTCCTAGAAATATCAGTTCTCGTACCACTGTATTTCAGGACTGAGAAAACCTCCTTGTGAAAAGGTGAACGTCTACAGTATGAAAAGATAAACAAAGCCTGGTAGACACATTTCTATTCTTACAACGTTACTTAAATTCAAACAACACAGAGAACACAGGAGGTAATCTTTGCATAGAAGAATTTTAAAGCCCAAAGTACATGTAAGAAAACCTGTTTGCCTTTTTGTCATTAGAATGTTAAATATAACAGCATTTAATGTTGTCTTTGTTTCAACCTGTGCAGTGTCACTGTTGGTGCAAATATAGGATCTCAAACAGAAAGTGAATGCAGTAATATATCTGTATTACTCAACTGTTAAGAAATGGATGTCCTTTAAAATGGCCTCAGAGCAATCACATATAAGTAATACACATTGTACTTTTCAGGAGTGGGCAGCAGATCTCAGGTCAGTTTGGAGCTCAGTGCGATGGAGTCACCTGCAGTTGACAGTGACAAACTTCCTGCTGACTGGTCAGTGAAAGTTTTGGGTACTTCCTTTATTGGGACAGGGTAAAGCCTATGCGTGACTGTTTCCTGTCAGATGTCATTTGTATCATAGATGAATAAGGTGTTGTTGACTAAAACTTGAGCCTCAATCACATCTGCCCTTAGGGGTGGATATGAGCTGTAAAAAAAGGGCAAACCTGTGAGGGGCACGCAGATCATGAACTCAAGCTCATTGAACGAAAATGTTAACCCATGTTCTTTTCTCCGGGCATTTTGGGTGAAGTAAGTGAGACGCAGGTGTGTTATACAGAAATTTCATTCTTTCAAATAGAAAATTAGACAAAAAGCGTTGTTTGTGTGGACATCCATTCGGACACTTCCGTATCATGTGCACGTCCTCTCCATGCAGCATTGATATGGGCTCAGTAAGGAGCCAGTACTTGCATCTTAAAGACTAAACCCTAAAATTCTGCGGACTGCACGAGGAGCCCCTTAGTGCTGTTCAGGTGAAAAGCTCCTTGTATGCTGGCTGACTGTTAAGGTGCGTCCACACAGAACGGGATTCGCGTGTCAGAGGCGGCCAACTTCAATGTTAATTCAATGGTACAGCCGCGCTCTGTGGTGAATTGAAGTCACGCGGTGCGATTTGAGTGACCAGCGCGGCATAAAAGTCTGCCAGCATTAAAAATGCTCAGCTTTGGGCATGTGACGTTTTCAGTGACCGGATCAGCGGGTAGAATACTGATTTAATACGAGTGTTTTTGTCCTGTCGTACCGCGACGGTTCTCTGACTGCAGCCAGCCTGCCGGATTTCAGCGGAGCTCGCTCAAAACGCCAGGAGAGAGACGGCCTGCTCGGGTCTCCTGAACTGTGATATTTTACTTATTTTCCTCGAGACAATATTAAGAAAAAAAGATACCCTGCCCACCCCTACTGTGCAAATCTCGTTTGGTGTGAATGCACCTTTAAAAATGAGGAAATTACTCAGTGAAGTTTATGTGGACGTCATACAGGCATTCTACAACACTCGTGTATCACGTGCACACCTTGTGGGGACAGCATTTGTGTGGGGTCAGTGAGGAGTCCGCACTCCCACCTTACTAACGCTAGAGTGTTACGTAAAAACAGCATATGGCAGCATCATCCTTACATCAGGAGTGCATGTAGCTTAAATGACACCTTATGAGTACACTTTTTACATGTACACCTATCGAGCATTCCCGTTTTCCAACGTCCCCTGAGGTGGCCACACATACCTCACGGGAACTGCAGGACACACCTGCGCTTCTGTTACGATGTACCCACTCCCCCTACGACCCTCCGCAAACCAGGACAACCCAAAAACCTGCAGCACCTGTACAGGTGCACATGACTGAGGCTTACAGACAGACCCCACGAAAATGTTTGGGTTAAGTTCATGGTTTCACATTATTAAAGCCACATCTTTTTTTTTTTAAATCTTTTTTAGATTTTGTTTGGGAGTGTTGACATAATTTAACATCAGCTTTGATTTGCTTGTTGTATTTGAATTAGATGTTATATTTTACTCATTATTTCATGTTACTACTTCAAGAGCATTTGCGATCTAGAATTGCAATCTCCAATTTAGAAATAAGTTTTATGAAGATAAATAATTTATGTTCGATATTGGAACTAGTAATAACAAAAATGCAACATGTCTAAAATTCACTGTAGAGGTGTTTCTTTTATCAGATTGTAGTGTAGTTCACTTTCAACTTATCCCTTTTGGGGTCACCACAGCGTAACAGCACCCACTGTGTCGCATCAGTGATTTATCAGAGTTTTTACGCCGGATGCCCTTCCTGACACAACCCTGTACTTGAGGGGCACAGGGACCCAGTTAGGCAGCAGCGTCAAGGGTCTTGTCTAAGGACCCAATCTGGGTGGAGATCAGTGGACAACCCTGGAATCGAACCCAGGGCTCCTGCGTGTCAGCCCTTCACCTAGCCCACTGAGCCACCCAGCCGCCACTTTTATCAGATTACTAACAATCAAATGAGATTATGTGGATGTTGTCATGGAATAATGAATGTCGACACTTGACAAGGCCTGAGCCAAATTAGAACGCTAATGTGTTGATAATGAGGTGCCCATCATCCAAAAATCTGAGCAAGCGTGACTTCTCAAAGCTCTGCAGCAAAAACAAACCAATGCTTTATCTCAGGATGTGGCTTATTACAGGCATCTTTGGTAAGTGTTGGCACAGAGCCACAGGAACGTAACAGACCCAGGGGATGAGGCAGTCTGTCTTGTCTTTTTTTTTCCAGCTCTACTAAAGAGGACAGCTCTCCTGACTCCAACCTAACGCTGGAGTCTGATTCCAGCGGCGTGTTCCTTTCCTTGTCCAATCAGAGTCAAGAGGATGCAGGCTCAGACAGTGACCAGCCAGCCAGCGGATCTGAGCTAGGCAGCAGTAACACGTCTCTGGAGAAAGATGGGGATGAGGGAGTGCTAAAGGAGTGGGGTAGAGAGGAAAGTGCAGAATTGCAGTGGTGCTATCCCACACTCCTCAGCACTATGTCGCATGAAGACATGCAAGAAGACAGTCAAAGATTAGAGTCAGAAAGTGGAAGTATGGGGGTAGATAAAGAGCAAAGGAAGAATCACAAGTTAGGAGTGGTTTCAATCAGCAAGAGTACCATCGAGTATACAGGCCATAAGGGCTTCATCAGTATCCCACAGAGTGAAGGCATACCACAGAAAAAAAATGTTAACACAATAGGATTTGACTCCCACCTCTCTGTGTCCCCCTCAAAACAAGCAGTCAAACACCTTTTAGATCCCAACCAAAAAGCTATTAGAAGCTCAGGACTGGACTGTGGTGACCTGGATCCTTTTGTGCAGTCAGACAGCTTTGTTTATCTCGCGGTGTCTGCCCGACCGCTGTCAGGAGAAGAACCTAACACAGTGGCAGACATTTCCTCTCAGGAAACTGAACTAGAACGTGTTCAGCTTAGTGCAGAGAGTACAAAAGCTCACATCGGCAGAGCAAATACTGAGCTGGATACCAAGCCAACCCACCTTGTTGCTCATAAACCAGAGGAAGGAGACTTTCTGTGCACGGACAGTTTTGTCTACCTAGCTGCTCCAGCCTGCCTCCTGTTAGGCCCTGCAGGTTCAGCTCCCTACAGTGGCAAGTATGTATGCGTTTCATGCATCTCCACATTCACCATAGGGGTTCCTCCATCTGTGCCAATCCATCCATCTGTGTTTGTCCATCAGCTTGGCTGCCATATAGATAAAATGCATGTGACATCTCAGCAGATGTCTCTGTACTCATGCTGCGCCCATAGCCTAGAAGAGAAACAACAGTGAACACAAAATGTGTGATCAGCACAAAACTTTCCTTTTAGATGCAGAATACCGTGTATCTTCCAGTTGTGTCCTGTCTTCAACAAATTCCAGCCCAATCAGGTGTTTGTTACTTTACTCTGAGACACCCCCCTCCATCGGGCACAGTCGTGCAAACGGCGAGTGTATTTGTGTTGCGAACCAGTGTAGCGATAACTGGGGTGCACCCGTCTGTAAAAAAGTTTGGATGTTGTTTTTTGTAGAAGAAATGCAGACACACTTAAGAAAATAATGTCATGGCCCCTTTAAGAAAACAATGTTAAGTTAGGATTGTAAAAAAAAAAAAAAAGGATCTAAATGAAAAAAATATATACTTATATTTTTGAATGCATTTTCCAAGGTCAGGAAGTGCAACTAATATGAAATCAAAGCAAAATGATTAAAATCACAACCAGAAGTTCTACCTCAGACTGGTTGTGTTTAACAACTATAGAGTGGTCAACTTCTGATTGGTAGATTAGTGGTCTGGGTCCCGCTTATGTGTCAAAGTGTTCTTGGGGAATACACTGAACCCCACATCGAAACGCATGTATTGATACAAATGCAATATTTACTTTGAGCATGATTCTGGGAGAGGACAGAATAGGCCAGAAAGAGCGGTGTTGGGTCTTTGTAGATATTGAAAAAGTCTATGACAGTATCCTGAGAGAGGAGCTGTAGAGCAGGAGTTATTCAGGACATGTATGAGGGCTGTAAGACAGTGGTGAGGTGTGCTGTATGGGTGACAGAGGAGTTCAAGGTGGAGGTTAGGATCAGCTTTGAGCTCCTTCTTGTTTCTGTGGTGATGGACAGACTGACTGATGAGGTAAACCAGTTTTCAGTTTGTGCAGACGCATGTTTGGATCACTTTTTTATGGTTATAGTCTCTTAGTCAAAGAGAGTTTTGTTATAGGTTGTTTTATTTTTGTTTATTAAGAGAATTTTATTTTCACATGTAGATTAGCTTTCTGTCATCTTGTTTTGCTGCTGGCTATTCGCATGTCGTTCATCCACTTTTGTGGGTTTACATCAAACTCAATACTTACCAATTACTCATTTTATCATTCTAACTGTGTCTAACTTGACAATTCTGTAAAAGCACTTTTTCATCTAATTTGCCCATTTTTAAGGCATTGAATTGGTTATTGGATTAGTCTAAGTGAAGCAGTAAATTGCTACCGAGAACACTGTCATTTTCTTTTTCTGTCTGCTCTGTTGCCTTCTTCTAGGGAGTCAGACTCTGAGAGCTCTGACTCTGGACCTGTCGACGTGTCGGTTCTGGGTTGTGGTTCTGTGGCAGGTGACAGTGACTGGGACTCAGACCTGTCCGACTCTGATCCCAGTCGCTCATCAAGAATTTCAGCCTCTGGTAATAAATCCGCCATTGTAGCTCGGCCCAAACGACTGCCTGTGGAACCCGACTGGGACTTGTCTCCAGTGCATACTGAATCTGAAGTGATCAATGAGATATTTACAAAGCAAGACACATCCAACGCTGGCAGCATGGGGGTGTCTGCCACCACCGCAGCACCATCGCCCATTTCCATGGAAACTGAGCCGGTCACAACCACTGAGAAGCCAGCCACATCCCTGGAGCAGCTGTCAACCACAAAGAAAGTGACATGGCAGTTTAAACCAGCCCATAGGTCTGTCTGCACAGGAAGCCGGAAGGAGAAGGACAATGAATTCTCATTGGGGAGGTTAACAGAAATAGAAGGTGGCGAGACATCCAGGCCCTCGCCTTCATCTTCCTCGTCATCTTCACCATCTTCATCATCGTCTGGATGATTTCTGAAAAAAATAGTTGTCTGACTCCTGGAGAGAGACCAGAGGCTGCAGAGCAGAAAGGTAGAGAAGTATTTGTTGACTTGAATGTTTCTTGCCTTTGCGTTTTATATTTTGCATCCAGCTGCTGCCATTGCCTTCTTCGAGTTTGTAAAAGCTGCTTTAAACTTCTTGCATTTACTTAGAACAGCTGACAGCACCGCATATAAACTCTAGAATTAAAGCAGATGCTAAGACTCACTGACCCATTGCAGAAAACAGGGAGGAGGCAAACCTGATATAGTACATTATATAAAAAATGTGAATAAATAGCTTAAAGCTTTATGTAAAATAAACACATGAAGTAGATTCCCTCACCATTGGATTCTCAATAACTACCAGGTTTGTTCAGTTTTAAAATACCCATCAAAAAATGTAGTCGCATCCACACCTAAAATTAATGGAAACTTCCTGTTGGTTTTGAGATGTTTTTACCAAGACTGAACTATTTAAACATTAGAGGCTTTATTAATCATTCTCACTGTTACGCCCACTATGGGAAAACCTGGCTCTGGACTGGTGGGGGGGTGGGGTGGGGTTCTGGACACCTATGAGAATAAAAGGAACACAGTTTATTACATAAAGGAAATCCTGTGCCCTGAAAGATAGAACAAAATGAAATAACTAGTGTGTTGGTTCAAACAAAAAGACAAACCAAAATGAATGGGAACCTCGGCCAAACAGAATAAATAAGTGGAGACTGCTGATCCAGACATGTCGACCGTCAGAGTCAGCAGCTCCTGCTAATGTCTGTCTAACCAAAACTACCTAAAGAAAACAAATAAACAAAGCCTGAAAACTAAGACTACCAAGATCCAACCCCAAACTAAAATAACAAAACCCAGCAGGGTAAGACTGCTGAGGACAAAGAGGAGAAAAAAGAACAAAACAACCCAGCCAGCTCCCGAGGCCTACTGCTCTGCTCCCTGCCTGCCTTGAAGCGGCCTCCTCTGTCCTAAAATGCTGGCAGATGCCAGTTAAGGCATATTGACCACACCTGCCAGGTGAGCAGAGGGCCTGGATGGAAGAAATTGCAGCAGTAGCAGCAGGACGTAATTAAGTAAGTGGCGATAATGCACCTTCACGCTGTGTGCCGTCCACCATAAAACAACACTGGAAGAAGAAGAAGCAGGACGTAACACTCCCCAAACTGAAAACCTAACAGATGTTTACAGTGTACAGTGTGTTTTATAATCACAGTGAGTTTAGCAGAGCTTCAATAATATATATATATACATATATATATACATATATAAACATGATGAATGTGCAAACAGAAACCTATTGAAAGACTTGACATAAATGTTTTACTTATCAAATAAAATGTAAAATGAAATAGTGAATGTCACATTGAAGCAATATGCTTACAGATACAGAGTATATTTTATGTTTTGTATGTGAAAAGTGTTTGTTTTTATAACAGCGGCTGTCTTTTGCTCTTTTTGTGCAGCCAGTTGTTGATTGTAAATACAATCTTAAGCACACATAGAAGTTTAGAGTGACTTGTTTTTAAGCGTCAGCTGTTTATCAGGTACTTTTGCTCGAAACAGCAAGATCATGACTGACATGACTGACGGCCTTTAATGTTTTTGTTGCAAAGGTGGACGGAGTGCAGTGCACCTCAGATTCATGTTTGTTTTTCGCTTCCCAGCTGTTACAGTTCAGTACTGAAGGTCAACAAGTTCACACACAGTTTATCTAAGCCTAATTTTCAAGCAATTTGAAATGGATTAGAGATCCAAGATAAGACATCTTTGATGATTTAAGACAAAACATTGTTATGTGAGTTCAGCCATGACTGATTTTGGTTCAGTTTCTCAAAAGCTTGGAGACGTCCTATAAGTCATATTCTTGGCTTATGCTGGTAACGTATTTTTTGTCAAAAGCAGCACATTGGGGTACAATCCTCATGGGTTCTTCTTACAGTTTGTCTGGTAAAGTACTGTCAACTGAATTTATGCTTTTTAAGTTATTTCTTCCAGGAAAATATAAACTGGCAATAATTGGAATACTTTGTTATTTTTACATTTTCCAAATGAGATAAAAAAAAAATTCTGAAGACTTGAAATACTCAGATCAAATCAGAACAGTTGAAAAGTTATTGAAGAGAGGGTTACAAAAGTGAAAGACCATTAAATGTTCCAGTATTTTATGAGCATGCCATTTTCTGAACGTCAGTCACAAAGTGAAGTTCAGGTGTAAGTCAGAGTCACTTTCCCAGATGTGTTCCAATTAGAGCTGGTTTGTTTGAAGTTTAACTCACTGCAATACTGAGACCAAAAACTCACCAAAATGCATTTACCTTCAGGTTCTACAAACATTAGAACTGATGACATAATCACCACAAACCAGATTTCAGGTAGTAAACTTAACAAACACAGACTGATGGAAAGATAATGAAGCGATGAAAATGTTACTGCTGGGTTTTCTTCTTTTACGCTGCAGTGCAGTAAAATTATTGAACATCAAATCTCTGAGCTCATCTTTTCTACTTTTATTTTCTTGAAGAGAATATCTACACTGGAGATGATTTCCGTCCTTTTTTGCCTGAGCCTCTTCTCCAGCACCTGTCAAAGCGAGAGGATGAGACAGTCTGAGCTGGACCTGCACTGAATGTAAAACAAGCTTGACAGAGTTTCCAACAAATCCGGTTTGGCAGCTCAAAATGTAAAAAAGGTGCAGTCTGGAGGCTGGGGGAGCTGTCAGTCTTGTCAGGATTGGTCTTGTTGTTGATTGCCTATACAAATATTTCATGATAAATGAGATGAATGTTGAACATACTTGCCGCACCAACAGCAGAGACATCAGTGCTTTTAGAGGCAACATGTGAATCTGAGAAGGTAGATGAACACTTCAGTTACACAAAGAAGTTTATTGCAAGTTTGTAGGTTTGTGATATGTTTAAAACAAAATCTATTTTTTCATTTGATTTTAAATGTCTAACAGAAAAAAATACTGTCCTTAAAGATTGTTCATGGATTTAAAGCTTAAGATAAATTTGGCAATAGCTTGGGTAACCTTGGTGAGAAACAGGGCCGTTTCAAGCTTAAACTGCAAACATGAACAGAAAGACTTTATCTTTCTTGATGCTCTGGCTTCATCAGGATTTAAATGCATATGTTAGGCTTATGATGGAGCTTTGCTCAAAGCACAATAAATATTGTAAATGTTTCATTAAGATAGCTCTATTTTTTAAAGTCGTAGGTCTTGTTTTTATTGAATGCGTGAATGTCAACAAGAGCAGCAAATATGGCTGATAAGAGCTTGAAGTGCATTCAGTTTTGCATGACACTAGAGAATATTAGAGTTCTCTTTTTAAGCAATGAAGCGGCACACATTGGCCTGGTAGGATTAAAATGAACCAAAAGGTTTTTATAAAACAAAAACTATTACTTGAGACGGTTTTATAACATATCCTTCTTTTAACTATCTGGGCTCAGAGCTTAACAAAGGATTTACCTTTTTCAGAAATCTGACAATACGACAAAGAACAGTAAATATTTTCATTTCTCACTAAAGATCAAAAGATTGGAAGTTAGTAGCGTGGACACTAAAGATGACTACTGTTAACAGGGTCATTGATATCCTCATAGCAACAGGAGCTCATGGTTCCTGATTCAGCGTGGGCAGGGAGAACCGCGCCAGATGTGCTGATCCGCCTCAGCTTTTCTTTTTGCTGCATCTGCAGAAACTCGTTCCCTTGTCTTTCAAAGGATGTTAATTAAACTGAGCAACCATACAGAAAAATAGACCCTGTTAAGAGGAAATGGATGTGATACAAAAGAGGGTGAATGTTTGTGTTAGGAGGACAGAAATCAATGAAAGAATAATGCTAGTTTTTCTTGACCCACAATGACCTTTCATCTGCATAGAAAAGCACTTTCCTTTTCTGTTTGTTTCAAGTGAAACAAAACAACTGTAAAGTGAGAGGCCATAAAAGTGCATATTAAAGCAATAGTCAAGATTTATTGTCTAATCGTGTTTTCTAAGGTAAAATGGTCAAAATTCTTAAACAGCCCAGAGGTCGAAAACAAACAACCAGAACAACAACAAAGAAATTCAAAGCAGAGGTGATTATAAAGAAAAAACTAAAATGGAAATGATGATTTGGAAGACCTTTGAAAATGTTAACAAAAATATTTATTGTCACAATCTAATGTAATTTTTCTGATGCTTCTTTGATTCCTGGAAAAGTCAGCAGTCAGGACAGTGAGCTCAAAACATCTGGAGCCCCAAACTTCATCTTTAATAAGATAAATGTGTAAGATGTCTTGGACATTTGTGTGCCCCCTCAGACTGTGATAGCCCGAACAATCTATTCCTCCTTCCTGTCAACACTGATTCCAGAGGAATGTGTCTCTCCTTCCTTTTGCCAAACATGGATGATTGTTTCTTCACAGAACAAGACTTTTGCTATGTTTTTCTGCTGGCTTCCGCACACATGATCAGGAGTATGTGCTGTTTGTTCAAAGCACTTGTATTAAATATAAAACCATCTCCTGTTTTTATTTCTACTTGCATCACAGTGACCCTCCCATTCGTGTTCTGACGGCTGTGCCATGTCAAAAATGACCTGTGAGGGGGTCCTCAAGTGTATTTGAACAACTGGCATTATGATGTGTACTAATGAAACATGCTTGTTAAAGCAATTTGTTTTTTCGAGTCAAATACTTGAAAGGTTATTAATAGGAATATTAATAGGAATATTAGATTGAGAGGCTAATGTACTATTTATAATTTTCGATATTTGCTCGAATTAAACTGTGGAAAAACTTATAGTTTCACTGTGAAACAATAAATAGATATGATCTCATTTTTGGCTAAACTTTTGTAAAATCAAACTTTTGTGACTTATGTAATGCTTCTCAGTTCATATCAATGCAAATCAATGTTTGCTTATTGATTACTAACAGCATTGATCTGATATGATTTTTATTTGGGAAATGTTGCTGTATGTTAAAACCTTCTTGTGTGCCATATTTTCAATGGAACGCATTCACATGCATTAAAGACTTTAGTTGATGGTAAAGTGTGACTCATTTGGGTTGTTTATTTATTTGCCTGTTTGTTTTTAAGAAACTTGATATATAAAAACTAAATATTAAAACCAAGCATCTCAATGTGATTTTACAGACATTACTTAGTTCAGACAAAATAAGAGCTATTTGGAAAATGTCTCAATAATTAGAAAACATTCCCCAGTTTATGTGAAAAACAACTTCAGAACTTTGGCCTTCTCTGCAGGTCCAAACGGTCTACCGGATAAAAGGCAGAAAAAGGATCCAGCTGAGAGGAGACTGAAATGCTTTTATGATTTCTGCCCCTGAGAGCAGCAACATCTGTCCACTGATCACATTTAAACCCAGGTTATTACAGCAAATGATTTGAAAGAAAAACTTCCGGTTTTGTTGAAAACAGCAATTTAAGCAGCAAGACACCATGACAGAATGCTTTGTGAAGGCTGTAAAAATTGCCAAAAGATCAGAGGAAGATTCCTGGGTTGCTGACACTAATCAGTAGATTTGGTTCTGGAAAGTCCTGAAATTTCATTAAATCTGCAAAAATGAAAATGGCCCTCAGGTGCACCAAAGCATCCACAAATCCTGACTGAGCCTCCTCCATGTTTCACCGTCATTATTAAGATGCTGTGTTCAAGCATGTGTGTATGGAGTTGCTATATTTTGTTGTTGATGGGTTTTCTGTCATTATCAAAGATGCACCAACAATTTAGTGCCAGACTTCCTATTTTAGGAAAGACGTGCTCATCTAGCCAAATTTGAGCTTGTATGAGTCCCTGTCAAGGCAGGATCTATTCTTAACAGAAAGGCATGCAGGGTAGGGCTGGGTATCGATAATAATTTCCAGAAACGATCCGATTCCCAAGAGACTGGACCACTTCAATTCAGTTTTTTTTTTTTTGATTGTTTTGATCCTCTCAATTCAATTCAATTTTGAGTTTAGACATTCATACACATTTGTTTATAAATACATTAATAATTTACTGTATGATTTGAATATATTTTACATTAATCTGATCCAGTCCACATACTGTAAATGTATCAGTGAAATAATGAGATTGTTAATATCATCCAGTGTTACATGGATTCTCTAAAGGAGAAGTTCTAACTAAAATGTTCAGATCATTAACATTGGAAACATTGTTCTGCTTCTCCTGGAGGACGTTTCAGTTTGGACACTAGGTGGGGATCACGCTATAGCATTAGATCTTATTCCAGAAGTCCACAAATGGTTACTCTAAAAATATTTCCTTAAAAAATTTGAAAAATTTCTGTTTGTGATGTTTATTTAGTCAGAATGTATGTTTAGGTCGACCGAGTGTTAGCATTAGCCATCTTATGGAACATTCCATTAAACGTTAGCATCAAGCTAGCGGACTTTAGCTTTATGTGCTAAATCAATTTATATTTTTATAAATCAATTATTGATCTGTTAAGCTTAAATTGATTCAAATTGATTAATCAATGTCATCAACCCAGCCCAATGCAGGGTGTACAACTTATCTTGAATAATGTTAGGAACTGCTCACAATCCCATTTTTCAAACATCTTGAAAGCAGGAAATGGCCTCTTCCTATTCCTCTGCCATTGTGAGAAATTTGAGCAAAACTGGTGGACGGTGTTTAGTCACATGTCCTGCATAGTGGTCCAAGATGGGAGTTTACTGGGTGACAACATTTTGTTGAATTTAAAGCTGTTTGATGAGTGTTTTTTTTTTATTTCCAATGAAAAAAAGATGTTGAAATAAATTTAAAGTTTGGGTTTATGAAAACCATTTTTCTAATAATCCAAGCTCCTCAAATTTGCATCTGTGTGGTAGAAAATCTCTTGCCCAAAATTTTACAGAAAACAGAATATGCAACTATACAGACAGTTTTATTTTTAACCGGGATGGATCAAAAATTACACAATCCAGAAAGTAAAGATGAAGAACATTTGCATTGTTCAGGTTCTGTGAATTGTTGAGTCCAATGCTATCAAATAGAATAAAACCGCATCGGTTTAGATAGGGTCTTGTCAGAAGACACTTAAACCAAAGATTCTATGCCCCTTATTGTTGACAGCTTTATTATTGTTACATCCAGGTGTCAATGTACACAGCCAGACAGAAAAATGAAAGTTATGAAACAACCAGTGAAAAAGATTACATCACTAATATTTCTCCCACTCTCATACTAACACACACACGCACAGCCTGCGGTGCCATCTGTGTGTTAAATAGTACATGGTGCACGAGGCGTTGTGTCAGTAATGTAGGTCTGTCCATCTATTTAAAGCTGATTAATTAGAACACTTCCAATAAGGTCACTGAGAAAGAGAGATGTGACCATGATGAATATTTCATGTGTGTACCAGTTCCACAGTCGCCATGGGCTCTGCTGATCTGCTGGGCCAGACCTCAGTCAGTTTGTCTGCAGAGAAAGAGGAGCATCTTCACTCCCAGTTGTGAACTCATTTCATCCATCTTTTGATAGTTTTTTTCCGATGGATGTCTTTTTAGAAACAGCATGGTGGTTAAGGTGCTATAGTTGATGTTTTACGGTTGGCAGTAGTGTTCCCTGCAGTTCACCTTTCTCGGTCTCAATGTTTTGTAAACTTTTTTTTCAAAGCAATTTTGCATGCTTTTATTTTTGTCAGTGCACTGTATTCAGTTTCCTGCTTCCTCATGTACAGAATGCATTCAGTCTGCATAAATATTTAATCACAGATTTTTGTTTTCATTCCATAAAATCAAACTTATTTTTCTAAAAAGGTTTTGATAGTTTAAGCAAGAGAGTGTGAAAATGTTCATGTCTATCTGACACGTGTGTAGTGATGAGTATGACAGTCTTAAAACATCTAGAATCCTGCTTTGTGGATTTCTCCTATTGCTGATTGTATTGAGATCAAAACTGTCATAATCAATTAAAAAACACTGTAGCTATGTCACATTTGTGTTCAGAAGCTAACTACAAACATTTGTTTTGTTCCAATAATCATACAATATATTCAAGTTCCCATGAAATTACATTTTGTTATCATCACAAGGAAGCTCATCCAACTGCTTTGATGTAAACCAAACAAGGCCTGTACTTCCACTACAGCTCACAATTTTCCATTACTAAAGATTGACGATGTTTAATGTCGCATTTGCTACAACCACAAAATCAGAAAAAACAAGTGAGCGATCCTCATCATCCAGTCACATCTCTCTGCAATGATGTTTAAAATAAATGTTCTTCATATGACGTCAAATGATTCATAAGAAAATACTGTTGTTCCAACTCAAAAGCCCTCCTTTTCCTTGTTGCTTCACTGTCTTTGACAACACAGAAAAACTAGATCAGATTTATTTTATACTAGTGCTGCCACAAATGATTATTTTAATAGTCGACCAATCCCCGATTATGTGTTCCAATTAGTCGACTAATCAGGTCATGCACAAACTGGATGTAGAACACACATCTTAACCGTCATTAGCTTTAAACTAACTAAAAACTGGATATATAACATTACCTGTGATAATACTAGAGTGAATGCTGGAAGCTGAATTTGTCTGCTGAAGATGCTGAAATTGATAGCTAAAAACACTGAAGATAATAGCTAGCTAAAATATTAGTTAAATGCCAAATTAGCCTAAAAACTGAAAAAAGGCCCAAATTAGCCATAACAGCTAGCATGCAGCTGAAATATTAGCTAAACTCCAAAATAGCCTAAAAAAATTAATAAATGTCAAAATAGTCCATAAAGCTATCAGAATGCCATAATTACCTTCAACTTTACTACACTCTGACTCCATATAATATAAAGTAATTATGAATTGACTATTAAACTAGTCATCAACTATTTTATGAGTCGATTAGTCATCGATTAGCTGACTAATCGTGGCAGCTCTATTTTATATATTTGACCCGCAAACACTTTGTAAAAGTAGTAAACTACTCTTTTTCAGTTTCTGTAAACTTTTTGTTTTATGTGTAAATGAGAGTGCGTAGGCATGTGTGTGTCTTCTGGCTTTTGTTTTGTCAATGTGGGAGCTTATTTTCTTGTGGATGCCTGCTGTTTGTGTGCTCAGCATGTGCAAAGACAGAAGAACTGTACCTCAACAGATTCTCACAGACATCAAAGGAGAGCAAGAAAACAGAGACACAGATGAGGCTAGACCACATGAAAACTGTCAGCAGCTGTCAGCATGCACACACACACAATCACACACACCAGCTTCATGACATAGCACCCCATCCTGCTGGAGGTAGCCATCAGAAGATGCTACACTGGTCATAAAGGGGTGGATATGGTTAGCAACAAGACTCAGGTAGGATGCGGTGGTTGTAAGCATGCTCGATTGGTACTAGGCAACTAGGCAGTGGCGTACTGTCAGGGCCTGCAAAGCCTTCAGTAAAGGCCTAAAATTGTCTGAAAAGAAGTATCTAAATCTCAGAGAAATGTTTCTATATATGCATATTTCTCTAAAATATATTTTAGATCACTCCAACTGTTCCGTCAGCTTCTCTCACAGCCCTCGGCTGTGCTGCTGTCAGACTGTTTTTTTCACATAAAAGTTTCTAACCAATCAGATTTTAGTCCTCACTTGTTGCTAGGTTCATGAAAGTCTGCCTTACACTCATACATTCAGTGCTTCTGTCCTCACTTCTGGTTTTGTGATAATAACACTTGATTAAACCTTTATTTTTTTATTTTTTTGTTTGCTTTATTGTCCAAAATAATTTATGCAACTTATAAATCGTATACAGTCTTTCCAAAATCTTTTGGTGATTTTACAGTTCTAAAATAGACGACTAATTGTTTCTAGGTGTTCTTTATAGAGTATGCAGTTAGGATCTTTTGTTTTTATTGTATCTTAACATGTATTGATTAGTGGGATAGATTCTATGTAGTAGTTTTTAAGAAACATCTCTCATCTTGTTTTTGATTAATAATTTCTGATGCACTGCCCAAACATTATTCCACAGTAAATCAGAGATACATTTTCTCCAACAGAAGACAGCAGAGGGACAGAAATCACATTTTGGTAATAAAGGTCATGAATGATTTTGTTGTTTTTCCAGACAAAATGAAAACAGGATTTTCCTACAGTGGTGTCACTTAAAGATAGAAAGGAAACATTTTCATCAATGACAGTATTTTTAAAGAGTTCCACCAGTAGGATATTATCCTTAAACCAATTATTATAAAATAAATGTTTGTTTTTGTAAAGTATATATCTCCTATTCAATAAAAAAAAATATTAGAGGAAAAATTATGTTTATAAATAAGTGCCCAAGAAAGAAGTGCCTGTTTGTGGAACACAGAGAGTTTAACTGGGATTTAGTCAATGTCATAATCACATAGAAGAAACGAGGACCACCGACATTTGTGAAAATGTGATGAGGGAAAATAATCCAGATGGAGAGAATTCTTTAAACATGACTTGATCCAGTTTATTTTAAAAGTATTATTTAAAGGAGTAAAATCAAGAAAGTTTAGGCCTTCCTTTTCATGAGTTCATTATCACAGATTCCTTTAAATAATGAATATGATTCTTCCAGATGAAATTTAATAAGATTTGGTCAATAGATCTAAGAGTCTGATTATCCAAGTGCAGAGACAGAGAAGAATGAGTGAGTCGAGAAATTCCTTCAGCTTTGGAAAGCAAATTTCCCTCTGAAACTTAAGTCCCTTTGAAGCCACTGGTTAGAACATTTTACTGTTGATTAAACCATTCATGGATTAAACATGTTTACGTTTATTCAACCAATCAGAATTTGAGTTTGTCTCTGTAGCTTCATGAGGACGGATGATGATATAATCGCCTCTGATTGGATGGTCAAAGCTCGCGCTACCAGAAGCTAGCTTCTTCTGTCCTCCAGGCAGTAGCTGCTCTTGATTTTTGTCTGAATTACTCGCTGTTTTGCAGATAACAATAGAAGAAGACAGAAAGGTTGATTTAGTTGCTGATTATTCCATAAGCCATTCTTAAGACGGACTTTTCCTGAAAAACATCGTGAAAAGAGGCCGACCAACGCTGAAGCTAGCGAGCCTGACTCAGCAGGAAAAGGATTTGACTGCCTCTGTAAGCCTTCCAGCAGTTCTGCTGGCCAGGTAAAGGAGTTTTGTGGCAAAGGGGCCAGTATGAGAACGCCTTAGCTGAACGCATCACGGCTGCTCCAAACTCATGAGCTGCAGCGTCTCATTACTGTACCGGCAGCTTCACAGCAGGATTCTGGACAATATCATTCCCCAGACAAAAAACAGCTTTCAAGAGCATGAAAAAGTAGTGTCCATCCCCCTCATCGATCTCCAGAGATTTCAGGAGCATCGGGAATAACTTTGTGCATGCATCCTTCTCCAGCTTAGCACAGCGCTCCGATCCGTCTTGGATGAGAACAGAACTGACTGTCATATATCACATGCATGATTTTACAGGGAAATCTACTGCTGATCTCCTGTTGGATTTGCTGTAAATAAAAATGCTTCTTTTCTAGTTGAATGAGTTTTCAATAGTGCCTTAATGTTTGTTGCAGCTGTTATTGCAGTGGGAGGAGACTTGCACGTGCAGAGTTTGTTTTACAATCTGTGCAATTTTAGGGAATTCAGTCTATTAAAATGACCCATTTATGATGGAATTGCTCCATAAAATAATATTCATTTGTAACAGGATGGTGTTAAATAAAACAGTTAACATTACGGGGATGGTTTTGGTGGAGGAAGACTGAAGGCTCAGCTCTGGAAGCAGGAGCTGCCACTGGTACTAAAGTTTGACAAAAAAACCATTAAACCACCACCAACAACCTGAACTGCTGATAGATAAGATATACTAGATAAAATGCAGAAAAAGGATCCACGATGGATCCAAGCTTACATGTCGATGATACCAAATTCTGACCCAACCATCTGAATGTAGCAGCAGAGATCAATTAAAATAATATTTCCACAAAGCTCTGTTTACTTTTTTTTAAATTTAACTGCATTTATCTGCATTAGGACTGTAATAATTCATTTTAACAATGATTTGATTCCTATTATCATTTATGGTTGCCAATCGGATTCATAGTCAACATTAGTTCATTTTAAACGATGTGATTGGATTAGATTCTCTGACCTAAAACAAATCAGAACATCTTTATTCAAACTTCCAGCAGTGAGACTCAGAGATAAATATCTGCTACTGAACAGTTCAGCTGAAGGTTTCAGATTCTTGTATTTCTTCAAGATAATAAATTAAATATGTGTACAAACAAACAAGAATGAATGTCAAATCCATTCACATTTTAGTTTGATAGAGTTCAGTCCACTGTTGTTTATCAGAATAATCATTATTAGAACATTCTGTATGGTCACATGACTTTGATCAGTTCAAAGACTGGAATGATGGTTGATCACTTTCTGCTGCATCACATGTGTGTTGTCTGCAGTGATGGTCGTTTTTACATTACAGTAAAATAAACCTACCAACTCTCAATCTAAATGGTATTTTACAAAATCAATTATCAAATTATTACACTTTAAAACATAGTTGTTAATTACATAGGTCAGTTCCAATCTCATGTATTGATATTCATTTGTCCACTGGTTTGACAATATAATTCCTTGAATCCTTCTTTTCAATTAAATGAACAACTTCCCTCAGACAGATCAATCTGGTTGTATAAATCAGTTCATCGATTAATCATTACACCCCTAATCTGCATTTACTGCTATTAAAAAGCTTTACGTTGATGTAATTTGTTATAGTTCCAGAATCTTCTTTCTCTCCTAGTCCTACCTCTGGGAAACGCTACAGGGAGAGGTGTCCCACCACAACTGTTGTCATGTGGATGGCTGAAAGTTAAATGATGACGGAATGTTCTGAATTAGACACAAATCTCTTAATAATACGATGATCACGTTCAAGTTTTTGAGAAATAAAAGGTTTTCACAGGTGTCTGAGATTGATTTCAGCGATTCAAAGAGCTCAGAAACACAATATTATCAATGAGTTCCATTGACAAACAAAGACTTTGATCTTTTTGACTCTTTAAACAATTTGGATAATAATTTAGAATACACTGTAAAGAGACATTCGGCCTTCCAGGAAAGGAGTTTATTGCCAACAAGAACCATTTTATGAAGTCTCAAAAAGTGTGAAAAAATCCAGAATCTGTTTTTATTTTTTGGTCTATTTGCACGTCCTGCTTTACTTCCTATGCAAACCAGGACAGCTTCTGCTTAAATCAAACTTGAAATGTTCCCGTGTGTTACTAACCAAAATCTGAAACAAAATGGTGTAAATAGGTTTTCATGTTAGCCACTGGAGATGTACAAGAACTGACTGGCTACCAGCCATGAAATACACTCTTGCACCGTTTTCTTACTTTTTTGCAGAAAGTGAGAGAAAGACAGCAGGAGGCAAGATGTGATTTAAGCAGTTGCATAGAGAAGAAGATAAGATTGGGAAGTGCAGATTATGTAAGAGTATAACAAATATCATGGTAAAGACCAAAGAGGGAGCTGTGCTATTTTAAACCTGGGCTTGAGCTCAGAAGGAGAAACAGTGTGGGCTGATATGTTGGCCATCGTGGCAAACTGTGCTCCTGTGAGTAAGCCTGCATGTGTGTTCTCCTCCTGCAGAAACTTGGCGCATAATGGACTGGGACTTTAAACACTCATTACATAATGAGGGCCAGGCTTTTATTACTGTCAAGCACCTCTCTTTTCTGTCGTGGCTAAAACGTTTTCCTTCCTGAAGTTTGGTGCCTTCAAATTTTGTGAAAAAAAATTCAATAAGAAACAAATCAATTAACCATATAGTCTTCTTTTCCTTTGGGCTTTTCCCTTCAGGGGTCGCCACAGTGAATCAGTTTCCTCCATCTAAGCCTGTCTTCAGCATCCTCCACTCTAACACCAGCCACCTTCATGTCTTCATTCACTGCATCCATAAACCTCCTCTTTGGTCTTCCTCTAGACCTCTTTCCTGGCAGCTCTAGACTCAGCATCCTTCTACCAATATATTCACTGTCTCTCCTCTGAACATGTCCAAACCATCTCAGTCTGGCCTCTCTGACTTTATCTCCAAAACCTCTAACATGTGCTGTCCCTCTGATGTATTCATTCCTGATCCTATCCATCCTGGTCACTCCCAAAGAGAACCTCAGCATCTTCATCTCTGCTACCTCCAGCTCTGCTTCCTGTCTTTTCTTCAGTCCCACTGTTTCTAGTCCAAACAACATGGCTGGTCTCACCACAGTCTTGTACACCTTTCCTTTCATTTGTGCTGAAACTCTTCTGTCACACATCACACCTGACACTTTTCTCCACCCATTCCAACCTGCTTGCACTCTCCTCTTCACTTCTTTTCCACACTCTCCATTACTCTGTACTGTTGACCCTAAATACTTAAACTCCTCCACCTTCTTTATCTCTTCTCCCTGTAACCTCACTCTTCCACTCTGGTTCCTCTCATTCACACACATGTACTCTGTCTTACTGCGGCTAACCTTCATTCCTCTCCTTTCCAGGGCAAACCTCCACCTCTCTAACTCCACCTGTTCCCTGTTCCCTGCTCTCACTACAAATCACAATATCATCTGCAAACATCATAGTCCATGGTGATTCCTGTCTAACCTCATCCGTCAGTCTGTCCATCACCATTGCAAACAGGAAGGGGCTCAGAGCTTAATCATATAGTAGGAGAAGTATATGTGAGCTGGGTATAAAATGTCTTAATGTTAAGCTTCTATGGGAAATAATGAGAGTGATAAATGCTGTCCATTTTTTAATTTCTATAGATGCCTATTGTTTAGTGGATTTAAATAAATGCATGTACCCATAGGAAAAATCTGTTGCTCAAATGTGGCTCAATCTCATCTCCTGAGACAAGTTTGAGATCAGTTTGAGCGTCTCATTCTTGTATCATTCTGTGCTCATTTGTGTCTCAAATCTTGCTCCTAAGGGACCCTTAGGAGCAAGATTTAAGCAAAGATGAGCAAAGACATCAACGAGACAAATGAGCATGAATTGGGATAAGCTTTTTTAACAAGACTAAAGAAGTGGGAGAAACAAAAGAGATCTCATAATAGTCTCGTTCTGACAACCCAGTCTCCTCCACAAACGTTCAGTACCCACGTTTGTCCACAGGGAAAAACGTAGCAGTTTCACAAAACAGGGGGTCGAAATTGTGGAATTGCTACGTCTCATTCTCTCATTCATTTCTACGGGGGTGCGCCGGATCACGTGACTGATCACGTGACTTTTGAGTTTCTGCCTGTCTCTAGCAAAAACACGGTGGGATATTCACTCTTTTTTGGTGGAAAATCACTTAGAATAAAATATTTTGTGGACTAATCTTTATTTTGCCAATATTTTTAGCGAGAAATGCACCCGCTACTATCAGGATATACATTTATTTTGGACATACAGTTCGTAGTTTGTCTGTTTTGCTGGACTTCTCCCAAAAACTGGGCTCCAAAGTCGTGAAATATCAGCTTTTCCGGTGCACGGAACGAGCCGAGAACCGGGCGATCAGCAGGATTTGGGGACCCGACCCGCGTCGGTGCCGCGTCAAGGTTTGGGTTCGGGTAGGTTCGGACAAACCGCCCGGACCCTTTTTTAATTGGGCCCCGAATGACTCCCGTAAAGCTAGAACGTGATCACAGTATGACTACTTCCGGTCGAGGACGGTCAAAAGTTTAAAAGTTTCCAGAAACGAAGATTCTCAACCATAAAAATAATGTTCCTTTATTTTCTCCCTCATAAACAAACACTAATATGGTTAGTTTAAGTGACAATAACGAGGATGCTTTCAGACTAAATGAAGAAAGAAAAAATTTTTTGTTTTTTTTTTAACTTTTCTTTTTTATATTATTATTAATCTATCATTATTAATTTATTATTATTAATAATTACATTACTATTATTAATAATTACATTATTATTATTATTATTATTAATAACATTATTATTATTATGTCAATGATTATATGAATGACATAAACAAAATACAATTGATAAATAAATAAAAAATTATTGATTCACAATATCAACAGACTCCAAGTTTAATGATTCTTTAAAGCTGTGGGGCTCAATAGAGAATCTCACAGTTTAGACTGTTTATTTTTTTATTTTTTAATTAAAATTGTATTATAATGATACAGGTTTGTTTTAGGGGTAGGATTTTTTTATTTCACCTTAATACTTTTTCCTGCTACAGACTTGACACTCATCTACAGATCCTGCCTTTATG
Organism: Oryzias melastigma; assembly: GCF_002922805.2. NCBI lineage: Eukaryota > Metazoa > Chordata > Actinopteri > Beloniformes > Adrianichthyidae > Oryzias > Oryzias melastigma. Next base: position 26,761,217 of record NC_050533.1, read on the forward strand.
AACAGCTTTTCCTTCTCCTCGTGTGATGATTCTGCCGCATAAATCATAAATGGCTCAGATCCTAAAGTTGATTCCTTGTGGAGAATACATAAATAAGATTGACTTAAATAAATAATGGAAATTAGCAATTAGAAAATATTTCAGCTACATGCTAGCTGTGTTGACTAATTTGGGCTTTTAAAAGAGTTTTTAGGCTGTTTTGGAGTTAGGCTAAAAGCTGTTTTAACTAATTAAGGGTTTTTTTTCAGTTTTTAAGCCATTTTAAAGTTTAGTAATTTTTTTTAGCTTTTTCTAGTTGGCTTTTAGCTATTTTAGCTGGCTATCAGCTTCCTCATTTTCAGCTATCTTCAGTGATTTCAGCTATCCCCTTTAGCGTTTTTAACTATCAATTTCAGTAACTTCAGCTATCAGCGCTCTCATCTTCAGTGGTCAAATTTTACAGAATCACACTTACATTTTTGCAGGTGATGCTATATATTTAATTCATAATTACGTTAAAAAGTTTTAAAGTTTAAAAAAATGTAGTTTTGGTGTGTTCAATATCCTGTTTGGCCCACAAATTAAGGTGTGTTTTTAATTTTGGCCCCTGTGTGTGCAATGGTCTTGATTTGTACATTTGTATAGCCTTAAAGCTATGATGTAGCCAAGATGTCTCTGTGGTGATCATGAGCAATACAAAATCAGACAGTCCTAGGAGTAACATTTAAAATGTGGATCACTGGCTCGCATGGTTTGGCAGTCATGTGCCACTGAAGGGTTGGCAGCTTGATTCCAGGTCTCTGCAGTCATACGTTGAAGTGTAGTTGGGCAAGACTCTGGGTTTGATAAAGTGGCATGGCTGTTCCCCCATTGATATGGGAATGGGTAGAAGAGCATTTTTAAAGCTTTTGTTTATTTAGTAGATAGAAAACCACAAGGGAAGACTAATTAGCATCAACAATATAAAGTACCCCTATGAAATCTCCTCTGAGGGGGCGTGGCTTCTGGAGCTGAGCTAAGTAGCCCCACCCCTGATCCTCCCTGTCTGATTATGATAGCTCTGTGTCTTCCTATACCGTGCAGCTTCTATAGCCAAGTTTTGGACCAAAAAGGGTTCTCCTTTTGTCCCCCTCCATTAAAAATCCTGTCTTTAGAGTTGTTAACATGTCTGTGTGTCAATTTTCTTCTGAAAGAGAACAAATGTAATAAGAAATCATTTTGTTTTTGTATTTCCGAGTATTTCTCCTTTTAAATCAACCAAACTGTCTTGGACAGACTCTGTTTGAATGAATGATCTTCTTTCC
>NC_050533.1:26763346-26767416 GCF_002922805.2 Oryzias melastigma
GTGTTTTTAATATGTATTTTATTTACTTTATGTTAAGCGCTTTGTGTTTCGCTGAATGAAAGGCGCTATATAAATTAATAAAGTTTGAAGTTTGAAGTTGTAATGTTTACAAGTGATACAAGAGTTCTATTCAAATATGAATCTGCAATAAGTGCCAAGAACTGTGCACTTGAAAAAATCTGAATTTTTGTTTTAATATTTATCTTTGTAAAATAAATCATGATCTGTGGAATAGTAGGATTTCAGGGTTTATTTTTTTCTTGCTTAATACCAGAGGTGGGACCAAGTCATCATTTTGCAAGTCCGAGTCAAGTCCCAAGTCTTCGTCCTCAAGTCCGAGTCAAGTCCCAAGTCAAAAGCACTCAAGTCCCAAGTCGAGTCACAAGTCAAGACCAACAAGTCTCAAGTCGAGTCACAAGTCCTACTATTAATGTTTCAAGTCATTTCAAGTCATTTAATAAACAATGTGATATTAGTTACACAGATCTTGTGTGCTTTTATGAACTGTATTTTGCAAGCATTTTAGCTAAATTCCCACTGAGTTGATGCATCTCCATTTCAAAATTCCAAAATAATTTCTCTATAACAAAAACGCAGTTAACCACATTTGAAATGTGGTAAGATGGAGACAGCAGGGAACCTGGGTAGTCTGGATATTTAAGGGGTCATACCATGATTTTCTTAAGCCTTTCAGAGTGAACTATATCCATATATATGATCATACATTACCTTTGGAACACAAAAAAACACGTTTATGAAATACTACCAGTTATTTTCTTTAGTTTTTGTCCTACCCGGAAGTAAAACAACTAAATTCCTGAGGCTCCGCCTGCTGCTGCGTGTGGCTGCCGCCCATTTGATTTCATTCTAGAGCCAGCAGTGTGTATTCGTTTTTTCCTTCAAAAATAAATATCATTTTTTTTCAAAGATGGATGCACATACCATATATCTGCCCTTAGTAGGCCCGGCCATCGCTACACTTCTTCACAACAAAAATACACTCAACGACTGTGCCCAATGGGGGGTCTTAAAGGAGCCCCGCATCTAAAGTAACAAACTGTTTGAGCTGGAACTTATTGAAGACACAACAGGAAGATATACGATATTCTGCATCTAAAATGAAAGTGTTTTTTGCTGATCATCATTAGCTCTGTGGAGAAATTGGGTGTTGGTGTTAGACTGGGGGCGGAGCTATCAGAGTATACACTTCCTAAAAGAGGCGGTCTCACTCTGTGACATCCAATCATGAGGCTCGTTTTCGTGGGTATGGGAGGGGCTGCTGCTAAAAGCGCAGTTTGTAGAGGATTACTCAGAAATGCATGAATAAATCAAAATACCGCTTTGGAGTTGAGTTCTTTATGTGAGGAATGAACATTAAAATACACATAAAAGCTCAAAAAGTTGGTTTTTCATGGTATGGTCCCTTTGAATCCCCTCACTACAGACAAGTGATGTGCACTTAAGCCTGTGGGTGATGAGGTACTGACTCTCTCAGTCTAAATTAATAAACCACTATGTTTATCAACTTATGATTCTGTTTCATATCAGCATGTTTTTTATAAACAGAGCGGATAAAAGAAGAAGAACTGAGGAAGAACGTAAAATGCAGAGTTGTTTAGTTTGACTCCAAAAAACAAAACAAAATATATGAATAGTATATCTAGGTTTATGTTTAACATTTCTGTTGTGAAATTATTTTTTGTTGTTTGGAAAACTATTTTTTTTTGTATTCAGTACAAAATTTCTGTCAACTTACCGTCAAAATATCTCACATTAAGTTAACAGGAATTAAGTTAAATTCTGTATTCAAGACAAAAAAGTAGGATTCAAAACAAAAATGCCTAGTGTAAAACTAAATGTGGTGTATGCATATATATCTATATATGTATTGGTACATATATTTAGAAAGTGACTATTCACATGAAATTTTATATATAAATATATATTGCAAATCTATGCACAAAATACGACTTTGTTCACGCTGTACTTGAACAGGAAATACTCTGAATACAGAGATTATGAGTATATTCATGATTAAATTCATTAGAATCAAATAAATTGTATTAATGGTGGACAAATCTCTTTTTTATATAGCAGGTGAAACACTAAAATAAAGACATGCAAACTAAAAACTCTTAAAGCAGTAAATGTAAATATTTTGTCAATGAAAAAAGGAAGGAACAGCAAATATTCAAGAGGGAATGTGACCCCCAGAGAAAGAGGATGTTTTTTTTCTAAAACACACCATAGAGTATAAAACAGCAAAAGTAGTAAACAAAAAAAAGGGAAAGAAAGAACCCTCATGCAGCATCTCTGTGAATTCTATGATACGTTTGCTGGATTTCTAGCAGAAAACAACCGAGCCCGGGTCCCAGCAGCCCTGCTGTCCCGCTATGATCACTCACGTCCCGCCCAGATCCAGGTAAAGATCTGAGTGGTGGAAATGCCCAAATCACCTGTTGTCAATGTGATTATACTGAGCTGCACGGTGTCACAGTGCTAACAGCGTTTACCTCCCATTCATTTAACTGCAGCTAGCGGTTAGCCGCTAAGCTAGCGCCAGCTTTCACTCAGAACTTACTTGATTTTGCTGCTCCTACAGTCAGATGAAGTTGGTTGTTGTTGAATCTCTGTGAGTAATCCTTTAATCCACATGCTCTGCAAACTGCAAACCGTTTGTTGCGGGCGATCTCTAAACTTTTATGCCAGAACTAAAAACACCGGCAGGAACTCGCGGTTTTAAAGGGGAGGCGGGGCTTTGTTTTTCTGCAATTTGATTGGTTGGGCTGTCACATCAATCATAAGTGGCTCTAATTTGATAGGATGTTGGGCCGACACACGGATGTAAACATACACAGACAGAGAGACCGCGGCGCGTGGCTTTTTTTCTCGATATACTTTATAATATACTTTATAATCCGTGGATTTAGGGGAAAAATAGCCAGTCTTTCCGAGTCAGAGGGCTAAAGTCCGAGTCAAGTCACAAGTTATGTATATCAAAGTCCGAGTCAAGTCACGAGTCAGAGGTAGGAAAGTCCAAGTCGAGTCTAAAGTCGTCAAATTCATGACTCGAGTCTGACTCGGGGCTGCACGGTGGCACAGTGGTTAGCGCTCTCGCCTCACAGCGAGAAGGCCCCGGTTCAAATCCCGGCTGGGACCTTTCTGTGTGGAGTTTGCATGTTCTCCCCGTGCATGCGTGGGTTTTCACCGGGGACTCCGGCTTCCTCCCACCGTCCAAAAACATGCTTCATAGGTTAATTGGTGACTCTAAATTGCCCCTACGTGTGGATGTGAGTGTGAATGGGTGCATGATTGAGGCCCTGAGACGGACTGGCGACCTGTCCAGGGTGTACCCCGCCTTCGCCCATCAGTGGCCGGGATAGGCTCCGGCACCCCCGCGACCCCGAAGGGGAAAAAGCGGTCAGGAAGATGAATGAATGAATGAATGAATGAGTCTGACTCGAGTCCAAGTCATGTGACTCGAGTCCCCACCTCTGCTTAATAGATATTGAACTTTGACGCTCAAATCGAGGTATGTATCGAACCGTGAGCATACTGTATTGTTGCATCCCTAATAACAATATATATATATATATATATATATATATATATATATATATATATATATATATATATATATATATAGGCTGTCAGATTTGTCGCGTTAAAAACGCATTAATCTGACATGTGCTTGACGCTGACAATTTTTTTTGACGCATTAATCGCGGACTTTCTCATACCTGTCTTTCCATACCCCGCTCGCGGGCGTCCCGCCCTTTAACTCACCGGCTGCTCTCACTCGATCACAGGCGGGTCTCCAACTTCCGAGCTGCGAGCTAAAACGGCCGGCACTAGGACCTGGAGAGCTCCTGCACCCTAACCCGGCTCCGGTTCGCGTCCAGTACCACGTCTGGTGGTACCGGCTTGCATCCAGCGCCGCGTTCCGAGAGCTGCGGACCCCCGACGTTCCGAACAGCAAGCGCACCGGGGGACGTTTTAAATGTTCTGGAGGTTTAAGCGTGATCCAGGCCCAGCATAGCGGTCTGTCTGCCGGCATATTCATGGCGTGA
>NC_050533.1:26768686-26774910 GCF_002922805.2 Oryzias melastigma
ATGTATTTATGAATATGAATTTCTTTTTGTGAATACAAAATATTATTTATGAATACGTTTCCTTTTGACAGTTATCTTACCCCATAGGTTTATACTTCCACGCGATTCGTAATTGCTTGCACCGCATCCACAATCTGGCGGTCTCGGTCATACCAATGTTGGCTGGATTTGATTGCGACTCTCCACTATACGTTTCTCTGACTGGTGTTTATACTTTTTAAGCAACGCGATCATGTTCTGAGTTTATTTTGAACATGATCATCATCCCGCTCAGATACTCGCAGCATCTGCGAGCGCGCAGGTACATGAAAGGCAGATGAGGTAGTGATGAGTTCCTCCGTTAATGTTGCTCCTCGAAGTCGTGGCTCAGAGGGCATGTGGTCTGTTAGTTGTAACAGAGAGGCAGCACACATTTTTATATGCTAGTAGTATTTCATCAAGAGAATTTATTCTTCAGTCACAATATTAACATATTCCAAAATCCACATTACCATGACATAACCTCAAATAAACAAATTATCCTATTTCTTCTAAATAATAATCAGTCCTTCAAGAAGTCTTTTCTCTGCATGCAGTCATGCTTATAGCACTTAAATGTGTTCTCAATGTACACAAGACATACAATACAGACATACACAATAAATACAATTACTTAATATCATTACTGGTATTTGGTATTGGACCAAAAGAAAAATACATACATTTAGTAACAAAAAATCCCAGTTAATGTAAGTATGTGACAACAATTTTCTAATTAGGTGGACTGCTCTGATCTTATATCACTGGAAAAGACTGAAAGAGACCATTCCAACAGTATAAAGATTATTCAGATAGCTCAAAGAATAAGAAAGTTATGGCATGTTAAGTGATCAAAAGTAGGGTACAATTTTATTCCTGAATAAGCAGCAAAACATTTTTGTGACCAGAACCAAAGATTAGAGTCTTTAAATTGTCATAATTTTCTCATTATTTGTCCAATCCACGAAAGGAGGGTATTGCTGGAAAGCTAATAAAGCGAACTACAAGAATTAAGCTACAAATGTGGTATTGAATCAATATTAATTTCCATATTATCAAATAATCACACAGAAATCTGCTCCTGTATACCTGTAGAAATCACTTGCAGCCAATCAGCTTGATAGATTCGGTCATGTGACCTCATGTTCCAGCATTCAATTCTTAGACACAGAGGCTTACAAAAAAACAGAAAAAAACAGTACCTGTTACTTGTTTCTTTCTCATGAAATTTAAAGTAGATGAAGAAAACATCAACAGTAATCAACTAGTAGCAAAATTAGACGACAATTAATTAAAAAAAAAAAAAAAAAAGCTGACGAGTGGTTTTGTGAACTGCAATTTTCGTCCGGAAAATTTCCTAGCTTGTACTGCACAGATTGAAAAAAATTCCAGAAGCAGGTTTAAGAAGAGATTCTGGACTATAATATAGGTAGACATGTTCGCATGTATAGTATCCAGCGATTTAGTTACGCTCGTTCTAAGAAGGAGAGAACACTGCAGACTCGCATGCAGCCCAAAAAGCAGGTCTGGCAGAAAGTGCCCCAAGGCTCCATCCTGGGACCACTTCTGTTTGACATCTACATGCTCCCACTGGCCCAGGTTATAAAGAACAACATTAGTTACTATAGCTATGCAGATGACACACAGATATATATTAGACTGACACCAGGAGACCGAGGCCCTGTACAGGCTCTTGGTAAATGCATTGAGGACATTAATGACTGGATGTGTCACAACTTACTTCAATTAATAAACACATTAAGGCAGTCACTAAATCAGCCTATTATCATCTCAAAAATATCTCAAGGATTAAAGATCTGATGTCTAAGCAGGACCTGGAGAAACTAGTGCATGCTTTCATCTTTAGTCGACTTGATTACTGTAACAGTGTTTTTACAGGACTACCAAAAAAATCCATCAGGAAACTGCAGCTTATTCAGAACTCTGCTGCTCGGGTTCTCACAGGGACCAAGAAAGTAGACCACATCAGTCCAGTTCTGAGGTCTTTACACTGGTTACCTGTCTGTCAGAGGATAGACTTTAAAGTTCTGTTACTGGTTTATAAAGCTTTGAATGGTTTAGCACCAAAATACATGACTGACCTCCTGACCCAGTATGTACCAGCCAGACCTCTCCGGTCATCTGGATCCGGTCTTTTATCAGTTCATAGAGTCAGAACTAAACATGGAGAAGCTGCATTCAGCTTCTATGCTCCACAGATCTGGAATAGACTTCCAGAAAACCTTAGATCTGCTGAAACACTCAGTGAATTTAAATCCAGGTTAAAGACTCACCTGTTCTCAGCTGCATTTGATTAATATGTATTCAAAAGTTTATGTCCGCACTGTTTATGTTTTAAATTAAAATCTTTACTTTTTACTTTCTTTTAATTCAATTTTAATGATCACACCTTTACTATGTCTTTCGATTGTTTCTTTTAATGTTTTATATGAAGCACTTTGAATTGTCTCTGTTTTGTGAAATGTACTATACAAATAAACTTGCCTTGCCTTTTATTGCCTATACCATCACATTAAATTAATCTCAACTCCTTTTAATTAAGTTGGGGTTTTGCCCCAGAAACATAAAAAACATGCGAAAATACTAGTAAAAATCAGTTAACACAAGCTGATGCTGTTTAAGAAGAGTATAATCTGAAATAAAATTTTTAACTACATTTTAGTTGAAAATTATTATTGAAAATGATCACAACTTTTACTGCAAGATTTTGGAAAAACAGCTGCAACTTCCAGCTTTTCTGCCTGAATTATAACAAAGAATTGTCGTGAGATTCATTAATACCTCATCATAGACTATAGAGTTTCTCCTATTTTACATATTTGGATGCTGCTGTGCCGCAGATTTTTTTGTAAATGAAAAAGTGTACCTTAGCTCAAAAAACGTTGGAAAAACACTGCTTTAAGGAATTAAAGACTAATTTCTCTGTTTTGATTCTGGCCCAAGGAGAGAAAGCACAAACTCTTTCTAAAGTGATGTGATTAAATGAAGCACCTCCTTGTCTTTGTTGTATGATTCTGTGTCCTGCTCTCAGTGGATTTCATGCAGCACACTGAATTTACATTCAATGAAGTGAATCATAAACGAGACAGTACTTCTGTTACTGATGCAGCTTTGCTCTTTTCAGGTAGATGAGTGTGATAAATATTCATGTAGGCGACATGAATCACTTGTGGCGGAGAAATGATAGTGTTGTTTCCTTGGAGATGAAAACGATTTACAGAATTTGTCCCACCTCATTTATGTATTTGGATGTTAGTAGTAAATGGGAAATTTCACTATTTTATCTCATGTATTGATTTTAATAGATATATTTTTTCGAACATTGAGCATGTTTCTGTGATTATTGTATTTGGCTTGCCTTGCAGTTGTTTCCTGTTGAGCTTGTTTTCTTTTTTATGCATGTGTCTGTAAGGCACTTTGCTACAACTTACTTGTTCCTTGAAGTTAAGTATTTTCAATTATTGTTGTTTTTTTTGAAAGACAATAATCGTTAACTGAAAATAAATAGATAAAATGTTTTGCTTGTAATTACATAAACTATTTTTCCATTGAAATGTTTGGGTAGTAGAATCCAGATTTGGCTGGTAGACTTTGAATGTAACTGGCCACACCGGCTAACCAAAAAAGTTAATTTAGAGCTCTGCGTATAAGATCTGTCGGAGATACGCAGGGCTGTGTGTTCAGTATTTGATGCTTTAACTTTCATTCCGAATCAGCTTCAGACTGATGCCGCTAAAACTGTAAACCAGACAGTACTTTATCTCATTATTTTAGCGTCTCTGTGGTTTTAATGTCTTATCATTGCCACGAAATGGGATTTACATTCCTCTCTCCCCCCTCATGTTATCCGCTTATTCTGTCGCTTAACTAAACAAACCCACTGAGCATGTGCATTGTATAGGGTACGTTTGATTTGTTCTCCGGGGACGCTCAAATCATTCACAGTCAAGTAGGCATATTTCTATGCAAATTGGAGGCTGGTTTGTTTTTTGATTAGTTTGCAATAGGACAAAAAACAACACAATAACTGATTAATTAGTTTCTGAACACAATTGTGATTTACAGTTTAAGATAAAACAATGCAATGGTAGAAGTGAAACATGCAGTGGATAATCAAATTTGTATCAGTAAAAGTCATTAAAAAAGAACGATGCAGAAAAGATTGTTCAAGAGGAAGATTGCAAGTGAGGATGAAGATGTTCAAGCTAAAATTAGAAGATAAGAAAATGAGAAAGGACGAGTATTCCCTGCATTTATAATCAATCGATCAATAATCGATAAAATATTTGCTTTTGTTTTCAACGAATTGGAATAATCGATTATCTCCAGTTGCCGAATGAACGTCCATGTTTATAGTCTCTTATTCTTACTTTGACCAGTCTCAAACTCTGGATTAGCACACATGCATCAGTACTCGTTTTTTATTATTATTATTATTATTTTTTTTTTTATTGGTATCTGTTTTATCTGTTTTATTTCATTTAACCAAAAGACAACATCAGAGCAAACTGTTTACACAAATTTGGCTTATTAGTTACTGATAGTTTCACTGCACCAACATGCGAGTATTGAAGTAATGACGGTTTTTTGTAGTCTAGTAATTGTAATTTAATTCCTAAAAATTTGAACTGTAAATGACTACGTTACTCCATTACTGACAAGGATTTTTTTTTTTTTTTTACATAGGGCTGGGAATTATGCCTAGAAATTTGTCTTAATTTTTCATATGCAATGTCTTAAAAATTCTTAAATTAACTCAATGAAACGGTTGAAACCCTGTCAAAAGGACTATTGTTTTAGTTATTTAGAGAGTGCTTAGCATGTTTTTTTAAACCAACTTTTTTTTAAATTCATTCATGCAAACCTCAACTGATTTCTGAAATGTCAAATCAATTCAGTAAAACAACATTTTATTACCAGAAACCAAAATTGAAATCAAAATTTGCGGTTTTTGTGGTTTTGTTTAAAAATTGAAAATTAGTTAGTCCTTTATTATGAACAATGCATACAAAGTACAAGGTAAAAAACAAGAAAACAACGGAACATTTTTTATATAAATTATGAATAAAAATATTACACCTCAATGTTGTTCGAAATGGAGTAGGAAGAAGTTTAAAAAACTTTTTTTAATCCTACCCCCTAACAATATATCTTAATTTTAATCTATAATATAAACTATTTCAGAAACAGAAATTAAGTACCCTTTTTTCTTTTTCCATCAAACATCTGTCCATATAATCAAACACACACAAAGATATACACACAAACATGTACATGTATACAAAAAAACAGCTTTACCATTCACATGCTCCCCCTCCCCATAAATCTTTCCCCTGGGACCTCAACACCCAGCCTCTGTCAACCTCGCCATTAATAGTTACACTCAAAACAGTAACTTATATGAACTATCTACTTCACAGAAAACAACCTGTATCACTAAATTAGATTTGTCATCCTTCTTCCTTACTATATTTACTGAAGACTATTATCCTCTGTGTTTGTTTAAAGTGGTTTATGCTGTTGCTCATTCGTAGCTCATCATTCAGATTGTTCCATAGCTTCACTCCATATATTGTTATACAAGAGCTCTTTTTTGTTGTGCGTGCTTTGAGGACTCTACTTTCTTTTCTTAAAGTATAACCACCCAATCTGTCATAAAACATTGATTGTAGATGTACTGGTAGTAGATTATGTCTTGCTTTGTAAATCAGCTGTAGTATTCTGTATTCTATTAAATTGAAAAGTTGTAGTATCTTTGATTTAAGAAATAATTGATTAGTGTGATGGCAATAACTTGCATTATGAATTATTCTTACTGCTCTTTTTTGTAACACGCACAATGGTTTTAAAGAAGTTTTGTATGTACAAATTTCTGAACAGTGGGTTAAATTGCTCTGATTTGTAAAACCCAAACTAACCCAATTCAAATCAAAGCAGCCTTTTGGCTACATCCTCTGCTTCTTTTTCTTTCTTCATTCTCATTTTCCCCTCGTGACATGAATTCACATTTCTTTGGGTCAAAGCAAAGCGTAAAGAAACAAAAACAACATATACCTTGTTATAAAAGAAATCACAACTAATCAGCAGGCAATATTTGTAACTAGATTTGCAATTCCTGAAGAAATTGCGTCTGATTGCTGAAAGCAATAGCGCTTTGAAGCATTTTACAGCCGCCAGTGTGAAAG
>NC_050533.1:26778437-26804930 GCF_002922805.2 Oryzias melastigma
CTGATTGCTTTCAGCAATCAGACAATAATAAAATATAATAAAGAGGTAGGATAACATACTCTGATTGCTTTCAGCAATCAGACAATAACTAGGCTTCCCACTAAACTTACATTGTAATTTGTGATTAATATATTAAATTCTTTTAGTTCAGAGCCAGGGCAAAATGACAGCCTGTGAGCAGGACTGTGAGGAAAAAAAAAAAAATCTCTTTTTCTCAAACGAGTAACAGCAGAAAGTGGAACAGAACTAGGGCACCATAATGCAGGCCAAAGCAGTGGTTCAACCTATGCCTCTAGAAACCAAGATGATATCTTAGAGATGGGGTAAGAATGGAAGGCCACCGTCACAACTGCCCTTACAGGTGGATACAGATTGCCTGCAGGTGAAAACTTTGCAAATCTGCATGGGACACGCAGGTAACCTGTAGGAAATTTTAAGATCGTAGACAACCCAGTGAGCCTGTGAGGAGAAAATGTCCATGCACAGCTTTTACTACAGGTGTGATGTAGGCCTCAGGTTGTAGAGATCAATTAAGACCTATGGAAGGATAAGTGAATGAATGAATGAATGAATGAATGAATGAATGAATGAAATGGTTTATTTCAAGCAATCAGGGATAATACATGAACATCTAGATCGCTTGAAGGGGAGTGGGAGGAAGCAAATTTATATAATCCCACCCCGGCTCGACCATACCATTTTCTCTACATCCGTTTCAGGACTTAATATCAAATATGTATACTCTGAGACACACGTCTGCTCGTGACTCAGAACCGGAAGTAAGTAAGTAATGTGAGTGTTTAACTTTTATTATCCTTGGAAATACTTCATATACTTCATAATACACTTCCCACATGCATGACAATGGTATGTTCCATTTTAATGATGTAGCAGTCAAGGCCCCCAAATGAAACAATTTTGTTTCCAGACCCCGGGACAAGAATTCACTCACTAATAAAAGTGTCGATTCCCCCTCCCCTCCAAGAAACCATTTGTCTTAAAACCCAGAAAGATAACATTCAACTTCCCAGTAAAGGTGTCGTATAACTCCCCTCTGGAGTGGAGGAGGGCTGCGTCTGGAGCCACGTCGGACTGTCGGTGATGGTACGGGAAGAAGCATCACATTCTCTTCATAAAGTTTTCTTTGAAGCTAATCAACAAAATTTACAATCGTTGACATGTGACATTGCACAGGTTCCCGGAAAGCGGTGGGAAACTTCACTGCCATATATATATATATATAAAAAAACAGCTTTGAAGTTCACCAAAGGGTTGTCAAACATGCATTCTTTGTTTCTTTGTTTCAAGTTAGTACATTCCCACATTTGTTGTTTTAATTGTGAATTTAACTGAAAGGGATGCATGTTTATGTGAAATGGGGTTAAAGATAAAGAGTTTCTCTCTTTCTTCCCTTTCTTTCTTTTTTTTGGTTTCATATATGTCACGCCTCGAAGCTCTCCAACGAACGGGGGATCTCCACCTGGGCTCGTCGGATCGAACGGAACCAGATCTCCAGACCGCTTGGTGAGGAGTTTTCAAGCTCCAACGTTGCTGTTTGTGGTCAGAGTTAGATGTCTGCTCATTTCGAATCTTAGCTGTTAAATTCCTCCTTTTCACATTCTAAACACCTCCTCTCTGCTCTCCTAAAACGTTTATTCCATCTTAGAACATACATTGTGCAAATTCTTAGAACATATATTCTGCATATACACATCCTCAGCCTAATTTACAAAGTTTTACTTTGTTTTATTCTATATTTTACTTTTCTTTATTACTGTTGCTAGTTTAATGAAAGTTTGCTTCTATCTTTTACCTCTGAAAGTTATAATCAATTCTGTGCTTTTATACTCAATAATCCTGTTTGTTAATCCAATTTTATACAATAAATAATCATTGATGTAACGTTGTTGTTTTATCTCATCATTTTCTAAGTTCATTGAAAACGTCCCTTCAAGGGTAAAGACACTTACGCTGAAGTTGAGAGACTGATTAATTGATTATTACTTATTGATTAGAGGTAGCGGCTGATCATTAATGAGTAATATTTTCCTTCATTACGAAGGTGCCCCGAGGTTATTTTGATTAAATTTTCAATTAATAAAATTAATAACTTCAACGCTACAATGATGTCACTTTATATGGATGCATGACCCCCTTGTGGTCACTAGTTTAACTGTCTTCAGTGGCTTGACTCAAGTTATTTTAGTTTTGTAAAACTCTTCTCCAACAAGAAAGTAGCAAGCATGCTATTTGATTTTACTCTAAATTAAATTGAACATTTATTCCTATTTTTAAGTTTATCTCAGGCATTAAAAACTAACATGCATTTTTCTGACCTTTAATTGCTGTGACTTTTGACACTTTTTGTTCTAAAGAAAACATGGATCAAACAGGCAACAGTTTTCTCCTACCATTGTGGAGCTTCAACCAGCACACTTATAACCAAAAAAACCCAACATTCATCACAGATCTATGACTCATTTATGTTTTTAATCATTTGAAGTGCATTTGCTCAGTTTCCTCAATTGTCCCTTACCTACTGAACTGAGCCAGATGATAACCACATTCACATGACATCTCTTTTCTTGTCAAGATCAAGATGTGTTCTTCTTAAAGCTAAGAACATAGGGACTGCTGGGATTTGTAAACATGAGGAAAAAACGTTATTTGAAAATACAATCATATCACTGACCTTGAGTGGTTCACAGGTATCAGCTTTAATCCTGCAAGATAAATGCCTGTCCATGTGTTGGCAAATAGACTGTCTAAAAATGGGGTGCATCGCCCTCTGGTGGGACAGCTGTGTTACTGTTTTATCACCATTCTTCTACACATGCTCATGTTGTATCTGAGTATTATCATTCATCTTCTTCTTGTTCGCTTCTTCCCTTTCGGGGTCACGGGGGTGCCGGAGCCTAACCCGGCTACTGATGGGCGAAGGCGGGGTTCACCCTGGACAGGTCTCCAGTCTGTCGCAGGGCCTCAATCACACACACACATCCACTCTCACATTCACACCTAGGGGGAATTTAGAGTCACCAATTAACCTATGAAGCATGTTTGTGGACGGTGGGAGGAAGCCGGAGTCCCCGGTGAAAACCCACACATGCACGGGGAGAACGTGCAAACTCCACACAGAAAGGTCCCAGCCGGGAGTCGAACCGGGGCCTTCTCGCTGTGAGGCAAGTGTTTTGCCACCGAAATTAAACTACATGAGGGATTTTATTCTGTGTTAAAGTACATTTGTATGAAAATCAATTTCCCTCTAAACCAAGTGCGGCTGAATCTTTTGTTCGGCACTATAGTGTGGAAGCTCAATATATACTTGATTAAGCTGCAGATACAGGTTGCCATAGTGATTCTCAGAGGTGAACACAGTGAAGAGTCCTTGCTTGTCTCCATGAAAAAATACATTTTTTGCTACATGCAGTGAAGAATTTTAGTCAATTTGCTTTTAAATTGCAACATATGTTACCTACTAGAATTGCGGTCTGCAAAAAAATCTCATAGTATTTTCCTAAGTAGACACATGATCTGCAGGGTTCTCGACCCAAAAAAAGTAAAAACATGATACTTTAATCATTCTGCGTGACAAATTAGACTTTAGTCTTTAGTAGCCGTATTGCTGCTTGATAGATCTTTATTATCATCATTCACATTGTTTTTTATTTAATCCAAAAATCCCTTTCTAAAATATGTAAACATGAATGAACCTTATGACATTCATCCCATCTGTCTTTGATTTTGCCCCTGCAGAATGTCTGTGTTCTTTTAAGAGACTTCCTGTCATGAAATAAAAGAAGAAAAAACATTTCAGCAAAGATTCTGAAATGCCCTCTAGCTTTTTACTCAGGCGTGTCTTTATTAAAAATAGAGATTCATGCAACCAGTATCACATGTCCACATTAAAACTTAAATATGCATTTGAATGGTAAAAAACAGAATAACGATAATCATGGTTGTGAGGTACCATGTGCACATCACTACTTTATTGCATAGACTTGAAGCTATTCAAGCAATTTCTAATGGTTGTTTGTTTTGATATTCTTGAGATAAAAAGCGCCCTGCGACGGACTGGCGACCTGTTCAGGGTGTACCCCGCCTTCGCCCATCAGTAGCCGGGTTAGGCTCCGGCACCCCGCGACCCCGAAAAGGGAAGAAGCGGCCAAGAAGATGGATGAATATAAAAAGCAAGAAAATAGTGAACTGTATACATATAGACCACCCACCTGGTGTGAAGACATGTATTTTTCTTATATAATAATATATTTTTGATAAAACTTTCACTCAAGATTATATTTTTGAATTTATTACCTTTTTAAATAGCTTCAATATTTTTAAATAAATAGACAACTTGAGTTTTGATGAGGGCTAAGCAACCATATTAACACAAACGTACTCGTTAATGTGGTTTTTTACCAATGAGGCTTATAACTAAAGATAGCATGCTAGCTTGTTGCATATGCAAAGTCAGAGGCCATATTGGAATGGTATAGATGTCTGTTTGCTGCTGTGTTACAATTGAACAAACAGATCTGGAAACACAAGAATGTGAATTTTCACTAGTAAATTATTGCTGGCAGCTGATAAATAAGAACTTCTTGAAAACATTTGAACAAGATCTGAGTGAGTTTACTCTCAATAATGAACGTTTGGGCTGATCTTGTTTCCTACCTAAAGTCAATGGCAGATTTAGACTTTTCTAAAGTATTTCCACGTTTTCTAGCAGGACCATCGATCTTTTAGTTTTATGGAGGATGATCGTGGTATTTGTATGTGTGTTAGACCTCAGATCAGACCAGACGACCTGCTGATAATTAGATTACTAAGGGGAGAAAAAATAAACTAGCCAGGATTTCCTCAGTAGTGAAGAGGGAAGAGTCCAGTGCTGTTTCTGTCTGGTGGGCAGGAAATGTGTTGTATGAAAGACCGCCTGCCCGCTGTCGTGCCGGTGCCCGTGTCCGATAGAGGCTAGGTGGGATCCACTTGTAGAACCACTTGTAGCCCCCAGCCCAGCGTTCCTGCTCCTGTCGGGACCATCAGGACCGGGAAGACTGTCAGCTTCATTGTTCTCAGTCAGCTCCCACCGTGTCGCTCTGATCCGGGCGTGGACTGGCCCATATATAACGTGCGCTAGCGGTCTGCGGCGATGTCAGCTAGCCACAGATCTGTTTATGAACACAGACCGAGGAGTCTAACAGTTTGTGTGAATAAAATCACAGCCATGCATCAGGTATACATTGTGTTTCCTATTTAACAACCTATTTATTTATATATATATAAAAAAGTTTGAAATGTCGTTCATTTGTTGCACTTTGTACAAAAACATTATTCCCATTACCGGGGAATTATTCTTCTGATGATCAGAGTTTTGTCCTTTTTAAAATCGGACCAAAATGAATCATTTTATTGTCATTTTACTGTGTCTGTTAAACCATTTCTCATTGTTTTTATACCATTCCAATATGGCGTCACTCTTTAGTATCTTGGACAACAGGAAATAGTCTGCGTGTCATCTCTAGTGTTGTAACCTCGTTGGTTTTTACCTCCTAAGAGTAGAGCTAAAATTAATTAAGCTAATCCTCTAAACATGTCGTCCCGGGGCTCCAGAGGGGCAGAATTAAGTACTGTGGTAATGTAAGCCGAAGTGTAATGTCACGCATGTGGACATCAGGTCAAGTAAAGAATAAATATTCAACAAAACCTAAAATAGATTTAGCAAACGCTAAACTACGAAAGCTAACAGAAGCAAATCTACACATTTTCGAGTTTTCTTCAAACGCAGCGCAATTCAATTGGACTAGAGAAACAAGCGGGCGGGAGCTGCACACGTCAGTGGGAGGTGTTCATGTCATCTTAGGAAGTGCTGTTTCGGTCACGTGCTAAATAGAATTTACCGTGTCTGCAGACGGTCGGTGACAGCGGTTCCAGCGTTCGCCTCCGTGTTCAGCAGGCATGGCTCTGGAGGCTTGGTACATGGACAGCTCTGACGAAGACCAGAGGAAGCCGCACAGGCTCCGCCCACATCAGCCCGTCTCCTTAGACGAGCTGAAGAAACTCGGAGTTTTTCACTGGAGGGTAAAGTCTGCACTCAGCTCCTGTAAACACACACACGTGACAGTTTCTCTGTTTCTTCAAGCTGCCCTTTCTGTGTTACGCCTTTGTTTCCCGCCGAGGTCAAAGGTAACACACGGGGCTCAGCTGTGTCACATGACTTTTGTTTCTGCAGCTCGATGCTGATCACTTTGATTCAGACCCAGAACTGAGAAAAATCCGCGAAGAACGAGGCTACTCTTACATGGACATAATCACAATTCAGAAGGACACCTTACCCAATTATGAGGAAAAGGTAGCCTGCGTTACCCACAATCCCTCACTCACTACATCTGTCATTTTCCAGCATCTGAGTCAGTGTTGCATCATTGGAAATGTGTGTTTTTTCTGCTTCAGCTGAAGATGTTCTATGAGGAGCATTTACACTTGGACGACGAGATCCGCTACATCCTGGACGGCCAAGCCTACTTTGACGTCAGAGACAAGGAAGACCGATGGATCCGGATATCGATGAGCAAAGGAGACCTGATCACTCTGCCAGCTGGCATCTACCACCGCTTTACTCTAGATGAGACGGTGCGTCTGAAAGCTTCGGGTCCTGACAGTTCCATCAGAAAAAACCTCAGATTGAGGAGACTCACAGTTGAATGGAGACTTGTTAAACATTGAAGTGTTTCCTTTTCTTCTTTCTGAAGAATAGTATGTTTTTGGGTGATCTCACAGTCACAGCTGGACCACTTTTTGCTGGACAAATGATTCAATTTTTCAAGGTTCTCGTGGGGTCTTAAGAAGTCTTAAAATTGAAAATAAGGCCTTAAAAAATCATTTAAAAGTCTTAAATTTTGATATCTCCATCTTAAAATTAGTGCGATTTTAAACTTTTTCCGCATGGGTTTTAAAGCTTTAGATCATTGTATGTGACTAAAATGTTTTTGCCTTTGATTTCAACAAATTGGAAATGATTGAAATGTCCCTATGAATTTGTCCACGTCCATATTTCTGCTCTTTTAATCTTACTTTAAATTATCTCCAACTCTGCACTAGCACACATGCATCAGTTATTTTTTCTTACTAGTAGTGTCCGTTTTGTTTCATTTAACCAAGAGGAAATGTCAGAGCCAACTGTTTACATCAATTTGTTTGATCAGTCACCTTCTGTTTCACTGCACCAAAATTCAAATAATGAATTAATGAAGGTTTATGTAGTCTAGTAATTGTAATTTAATGACTGAAATTTGATCTGTAATTTGTTACATTACTCCGTTACTGACAAGTAATTGTTCTAAAATTCAAGAATTTAGTTTTTTCTTCGTCCATAGGACTGGGACATGGGCAGAGAGATTGGTCTTAATTTTTCATATGTAAGGTCTTTAAAAGTCTTGAATTTAACTGGAAGAAATTTGTAGGAACCGTGCTCTTTGTCTCGACAGAACTACACTAAGGCCATGCGGCTGTTTGTGGGGGAGCCCGTGTGGAAGGCTTACAACCGTCCCGCTGACGACTTCGAGATCCGTCAGAAGTATGTGTCTTCTCTGCAGGGATCGTGATGGAACGCTGTAGAAGAAGGTGTCATGCACGAAAAGAAAACATTTCCATGTGCATTACTTTATTTTTTCCCCATCATCAGCTCCTGCTTTAATGGTTATGCATATACATTTTAGTGCCAACTTTTTTTAAATGAGATGATTTGGAAGTCAACTTCTTCAACACTTCACCGTGGAAAGATGAAAAACTTTTAGCCAATTGTTAAATCAGGAACAACAGAAATGAAAAGTAAAATTTCAGTTCTTTTCTGGAAATGAAAATAAAGTTGCAATTGTTTTATGTCTCCCTTTTTTGGGGGGGTGATTAAAACATTTCAACAAAACACTTATGATGTAAAAAGTATGTACAACGTGTACACCGCAGGAGGAAACCAAAACTACAGACGAGTCAAAACAGAAAAGTGCCAGTGGTTTGTACAGCTTTGGAATAAGGGGCTGGATGAGAAGTCATTACAACTGCATGACGAGAGAAACCTCTTTTATAACAAAGGTTTTAAACAGGGTTTCATTAGAAGCCCAGCTGCTCTTAATACACTGAAGCTAGAGTTCATTCCAACGAGCGCAGACTGCATCAGCCAGCAGCTTCTGTGCTGAAATGACCTGCTTTGAGGTCAAATCTGGGAATTTTAGCTCCACAATGACGAGGACGCTCTTGGTCATCTTAACTATTCTCCTCAGAGGGATATCGCTTCGGGCAAGCAAACATAGAAATGAGACAAAGCTGGGAGTTACACATCCGGTCCCTTATGTTTAAGTATCCATTAATAGCACCTGATGGCTGTGATTCAATTACAATAATAGAATTTTTTAGTATTTAGTGTTCATTTTATGGAAAAACATTTCTTTTTTTCAAAAATTCCCTGTTATGGTTGCGTTTTCTTTCAGGTCTTAGCATTTGGATGCGGTGACTGAATATGAAGGAAGAAAACTGAAATCTGGCATTTAAATAAAGACTAATGCAAAAGTGAACTCATTTTGAAAAGTTGAAAATGCATGTTACAAACATAATGATCACATTTGATAATACAAGCTGCCAGATTATCATGCCAATAGTCAATCACATGACTCCCCACCCTCTTTTCCTTTTCTCTCTTCTAGCATATCCATAAGGTCTCAGTTGCTTAGCAACAGTCATTGATCAAAACACATCGTAGTTCACAACCCCAGCAAAACAGAATTTGACACTTCCATTTCTGCAGAAGTGCATCATAAGAAGACGCATTCCTCATGAGCCCCACATGATGCTGGTTAGTGGTTGGATGGAATCGGGTAATTTACTGGTTATTTTGTATTACACTAGTTCATAATTACTATAAACAAGATACTCATAACTATATTGAGAACATTTTACATGTGGATGTGTGGCTGAAAAATAGGTTGCAGACTGTGCGCATACAAGAAAAGAAATGTTCAAAATGTCAGCTCCTAACAAGGCTTTTTTGAAACTTGCTTCAGAAAGCCATAGACGCAAACTAAAGTAAATCTCCTCATCTGAAGGCGGTAGCGCTTGCTTCTTCCTCTCACAGAGGACCAGAGTGTGGCAGTGCATCTTCCAGCCTCTCAGGCGAGCTTGAGGCACTGCGTGTTAAAGCTATCCCCCTCCCGACAGGCCACAGCCTCCAGCAGAGCCTGCTTCTTCTGAGTGCTGCGGGATGACTCCAGCTCATACATTGTGGTCAGGTTGAAGAGCACACTCTCGTGAAGGTAGGAGGTGGGGTCCTGCTGCACCAGGCCCTCTAGCTGGCCTAGAGACTCCTTCAGCCGGCCCAGGTACAGCAGGCAAACTGCTGCATTATTGTTTGCCTAAACAATGACAAGGTGAGAAGAAGTTAGATTAGTGGTTAAATATAAAACTCTGGATTACAACTTATTAAACGTAATCAGGAAGTCCTGATGAGATTCCCTGATCTTACTCTGGTCCCCCTTTTTAAAATAGACCTGGTAAAGACTACGTGAGGCATTCCATTTAGATGAATGATGTCAACAAGAACATAAACATTAAAGTCTCTGTAATGAAAGGGGCTTGTTTAATGTAAAGATTTCTGCTGTTTAGTGTAGGATTCAGACACAGCAAACTAAAGACGAACAGAAATCTGGCAGTTGCTGTGCTCCTATGCCAAGCTGGTGCAATAATAAACAAACATTCACTCTCTTCTGCAAGCAGAACAGCACATCCATGACAGAAGTGATACACTTACAACGGGGTTTTTTGGGTCGATCTTTAACACTTCCAGGAAAGTTGCATGTGCCTCAGTGTAGTTGTTCTGGCTGAGGTAGACAAATGCTCTAAAAATTCAGAAAAAAACACACATTACTCTCTTCAGTTCAGATTTCTGAAAAGCAAATACACTTAAAAGTTGAAAGAATAAAAAGTCAAAGTCTGAATGTAAGCGGAGGTCGTACAAGGGGCAAATGAATACCATTCACATCCCAGTTTTCCTTAATTAGTTGGTGTTCTAAGCTTGTCTTTTGCCATTATAGATATGAATTCAAACTATTAGAAATGTTAGAACATAAAAAAGAGCTTTAGGAGTGCTGCCACCTGCTGGTGACACATCAGCATTTTCACTCTAAACCAGGCAGCTCCAGGAACATGATGGATGAGCTGAGCTTTAGCTTTCATTTCAGAAACATCCATGGCAGCTGTCTCCTCATAAAGAATGTGTTCCTGCACCAACTCAACTAAAGCTACAGATCAGATCCTGGTTCCTCACCGGTGACCTGTTCTCCACAATCTCTACATCCTAGTTTAAGTCCCATATTTATAACACAAACATCTATTAGATCAATATTTGGCAACTTTTCTATTTTAGTGTGTACCCAAACAGCAGGAAAGGAAAAAAAAATGAATGAATTATTTACTGTAACTACAGATTTCATTGCTGAAAACCAATCTGCTGCCTAACAGACTCTTCCCTTTTTACCTGTCTGAATCTACATCTTTAGATTTAAGTTTTAGATACCTGCCAGAGCTGTCAGGGCTGTTGTTTTCGCTCTGCTTTTATCTCATGTTTTTATGCTTTTATGTCACTTATCTATACTATTTATCTCTAAGTCTTCTGTTGATCTGTAAATGCTTTTAATGTTTTTATTGTCCTTTGAACTTTTAATGTACAGCACCTTGTTTGACCAAGGTCTTTTAAAGGCGCTATATAAATTAATTAAACTTAAACTTAACCTCCAAACTGGAGGAGTGGCTACAGCAGATCCCTCGAAAGACGTCAGACATCTCAGTCCAGAAAAGCACGGGATCAGCTAAGATCCTGCAGGACCCTCAAGCTCCCAGACCAGGTTGTGGTCACTTAGAAATTTTTCAATGAAGATAACCTTAAATATACTTTATACAATATTAATATGGTAAATGATAAAAAAGACTATTCTAGCTGAAAATGTCTGTGACTTTTTTGTGTGAGTATTTTCTACACAGGTGACTAGAGACTCATGTCCAATGTTCACCTTGGCGTGAAATCATGTTTGCACAGTAAAAAAAAAAGTTTAGCTAGTTGAAAAGTTAAAAAACTAACCTTCCTTTAGGTAGGTTGAGTATTTATTATGTCAATTAAATGCTCAAAATGGACAGAAAAAGAGAAAGGCCAAATCCAAATTCTTCCCTGTTCCCTTTCTCCCCACCCCTCAATTTGAGGGGGCATTTTAAGTGCAAGCATGTCTGAAATATATTTTTTTTAAACCCGACCCTCCAAACAGAGGAATACAAAGTCCTCCATCATGAGGCTAAACCGCGCCGTGGTGAGAAGAGCTTTTCTTTACGTGGATGCGCTATGAAGCACAGAAGTTTACATTTAAATGTAAGTAATGACTTTTTGTTGTAGCAGGAACTTTTTGAAGTTATAAAAAGCTAGAGGACTGGTGATTATTGGTGACGTCATCAAGCAAAAGTGACGTCTGAATTATGAGAAACAATTTTTCCATAACTCTCCGTTTGGAGGGATAAATGAAGGGGAAGGGAGAAGGGAAGAATTGGGCCAAACTCGACAGTCTATGATTAGAAATAAAGGCTTTTCTATGAGAGAAATTGCCAAGAAACTGAGGATTTCCTTCAATTGCATATACTACTCTCTTCAGAGAACAGCACAAACAGGCTCTAACCAGAGTAGAAAGAGAAGTAGGAGGCTCTGCTGCACAATTGAGCTAGAAGATAAGAACAGTTCAGTTTGAGAAATAGACTCCTCACAGGTCTTCAACTGACAGCTTCATTAAATAGTACCTGCAAACACCAGTATCAACATCTATGACTTCCCACAACACCCCATTGAGATGTGGGAGCAGCTTGAAGTGCCCTTCCAGACAAAACAGCTTTTGGAGGGGCTTCTAGAAGAGTGGGCTAAAAGTTCTCCAGATTACCTTAACAGACTAACAGCTAGAATGCTGTAAATGGAGAATTATTTGATTAACGCATGTTTATCGAGTTTGTTGAACTGGATAAACACAAGTCTTGCAGCAATAATTAAGACTCATATTGAGTGATGAAAGGATTAAAAATTAATGCGTATTTAGAAATTGGCTGTTTAAAAGCTTTTTTTTTAAAAAAAATTTGATCAACAAAATCATAGAAATTGCCATTTGGCTGTTACCTGTAATGCTCATCAAATTAATCTAGAGGTTTTTTTTTATTTTCTTATACCAGTTTAAATGAAAAAATGTCCGTCCATCCATCCCCTAAGGCCAGAGCAGCTGAGGCATCACTGAGGAACAAACACTAAACATGCAAACCCCCCAAATTACAAATGCACTAAAACTATGCTAAAACTACTCGAGGCCTCGAGGGCCGGAATCCTGCGGGTCTGACAGAAACCCCGCCTTATCTGCTGCTGATACCTTGGATCAGGTGTGTTCACCCAGTAAGGAGCTTCATTGGCAGGCTGTCAGGATAACATTTAGGATACCGGCCCCCGAGGCCTGGACTTGGGGACCCCTGGTTTGCACAGTGTACAAAGGAGCAATTAAAAACACACAATCCACATACCTGTTCATTAACACACATGTGGTGTTAGTGACAGGTCCACCTTTCTGGCAGCCTTTTTCCACATCCTGGAAGTATCTCTCTGCCATTTTAACATCTCCAATCTGAAAAAGAGCAAACAAAATATGGACGCATAAACACAGGCAGTAGTGCAGAGGTAGAGCGGTCAACCTCTGATCAGAAGTTCACAAGTTCCCACACTGCCCACACATATGTCAAAGTGTCCTTGAGCAAGACACTGAACCCCATATTGCTCCAGATGGCTATAGTCTAGAGTACGACCCTCATCAGTGTGTGAATGGGACTGTGACTTTAAAGTGTTTTTGGCCTTCTAAGAAGGTAGTACAGCACTGTATAGGTATAGGTATGAACCATTTACCATTTACAGATGTATCTGATAACACTATGGTGCAGATACTGCATCTTTTTGGCTTAGAAGGAGACCACTCCTGACTCACACGCATATGCATGTAGACCCATAATCAGTAGGCATTTAATGGATGCAGACAACATCAGCTCAAACACAGGGAGAGACTGGGCACCGTGCATGCCTGAGGTCCATTGTAAGTCCTTTCAGTACTTGAAAACCCAACCAGATGAGAGGCTCGCACATTCTATAGAGTCACAAGCCGTCCCAACCTCATCAATCACATCAATAAAATATGATCATAAACAAAGTCTGGGAAACAGCTTCCTGTAACCTTTTAACACAGTTAGCCCGACACCAGACCTTGTACCTAGCCAAAAAAGGAGACATATGACAAAGTAACTAGCTTCCCAAGCCCCTGTCCGCATTCCGAAAGTGGACCCGGATGGCTACTTCTCCCTGAAGAAAATTCCCCAGGAATCCCCACACCTGAGCACCAGGCACTCAGAGTGGACTCTGGTTTGGGCTCCAGCTGCTCTGAGGTGTTTGAACCGACCAGTCGCCCATCGAGTGACTTGTGACAAGATTTTTATCCTGATCTTTTTTACTTTTGTCCTGTCCTACAATTGTATTGTTAGCAGAACCCCCTTTATCAATAGTGTTTACAGGTTGAGTCTTTATTTATGGCCTTCAGAATAATAATAGCTTAAGACGTCTGAAATCCCCATAGAAACCAGTAACCAAGCACAACTTCCTTTCTCAGTCAATACGGCACACTCATGTTATCCTTGTGTTTGAGCCATCCTTTGATCAACTATCAGAACTAAGAGGGATTCATAAATTGTA
The DNA here is from genome assembly GCF_002922805.2 of Oryzias melastigma. Taxonomy (NCBI): domain Eukaryota; kingdom Metazoa; phylum Chordata; class Actinopteri; order Beloniformes; family Adrianichthyidae; genus Oryzias; species Oryzias melastigma. The sequence goes on from NC_050533.1 coordinate 26,792,230, forward strand.
TATCCAAAGTGTGAGACCAGTGACACTGTAAGGAAATAAGCACTATAATTTCAAATTTGTTCTCACAATTGAATTGAATTAAACTGAACTCTATTGATCTCACAGAGGGAAATTCACCCGTCACAGCAGCTCAAGAGAAAACAAATACAAAACATCAAATAACCAAACAAACAGTCAAACAGGTAAATAAATAAATGGATAAATAAATAAACATTTTGATGGCCTAGTCATACAAAGGAGTTGTGCAGTCTAATGGGGATGAAGGACCTGCAGTAGCACTTGTTCCTACAGTGGGGGTGTCTGAGGCTTCTGATGAAGGAACTTCTCAGTCTCTGCGCACACACTAGGTTGCAGTGGGTTAGAGCTGTTGTCTATGATGGATCTGAACTTCGTAAACATCCTCCTCTCACCCACCTCCCCTCCACAGAGTCCAGAGAACAGTCCAGGACAGAGCTGGTCCACCTGACCAGCGTATTCAGTACACTGGGTTGAAGCCGCCTCTCACCATGCTCAACTCCAGAACGGTAGAAAGTCCAACCCCTCTCGCAGGACTGAGTTTCAGTGCCCAGGCTGTAACTGGAGATGAGCCCAACTACATCTACCCAGAGAGATGACGTTCCATGTCCCAAAAGCCAAGATCCATGACCGGGGTTTGGCCCGCCGAGGCACTCGCCTTTGACTGCCACCCAAACCATATTGCACCCATTTTTAACTCTCCTGCAGGTGGTGGGCCCACAGGAGAATGATCCCACATTGTTTCTCTGGGTTGGACCCAATCAGAGCCAGTGGGAGGAGCCCTGGTCACAAGGCACTTGCATGCAAGCCCTGGCTCCAAAGTGGGGCCTTGATGGCACAAATCTAGCTGACGTAGTCTTGGGCCTGATCCGAATACTCCCCTTCTCCCTCTCCCTTAGCCCTCCCCCTTGATTTAGAGTGACAGTTAAAGTCAAAGACCTGTCCGGAATTATTATTTTTTAAGTTTCACACTCCAAACAGAGGGGTCCAAAGTCCGCTATCACGAGAGTAAACCATGTCCGCTGAGAAACTCTTTTCTTCACTTTGGTGCTCTCTGAACCACAGAATTTTACATTTAAATGTAAGTAATAACTTTATGTTGTAGTGTGACTTTTTTAAAGTTATAAAAAGAAGGTCTGTCTTTGATCCACACTCATTAGAAATGCTTTTGATCATGCTTTGTAAAACATTTATTAAAGAACATTAGGAGTATTGCTCAACATAAAGAGTTTTTTTTTTTTTATTCAGAACAAAAGACTGTAGTGCGGCACACTTCATGACGCAGATGAGGAGTGTCACTCTGTCGCTCTGTGCCTTAAAACTAGGAGTGCATGCTCCCTTCATCAAATGAGTGCAAGAAATATTTGGTCACAAAAGTTTCATACAAGCGTGTTGAGTCGTCTGACTTTTTGTGATGAACCAGAAGAGTCATGTGACTGAAAAAAAATTTGCAAATAAAGAAACGCGAACAAGTGGGGGAACACTGTATTAAAAAAAGAAAAAATGGACAGTCCATACTGAATGGATGCGAGGGTGACAGTTCCCAATACTTTGGAGGTCAGAAAGAACAGCACACAGTTACCATAACAACATGGAAACCATGTCCAACTATTTGTTAAAGAATGAGGTTTTGTACAGCCTGAGTGTTTGTCCTCCTTGTATTTGACTTCCTTTTCCCATCAAACATGTCTTTCTTACTCATATTTTTTGAAAACAGAATTTTCACCAAGAATATTTCGACAAGATTTCAACTGGAGTATTATAATTAAGCCATCCATCTGTTAATGTGCCTACCTGCAGGAAGATGCGCCCGATCCCACTGAGCAGCTGCACTCTCTGCTGAGGTTCATACTGGATGATGGAGTGATAGGTCTCCACTGCCAGAATGTAGTCCTGAGAACAGCAGACAGGGACAAACAGCTTTGAGAGAAACATCAGTGAACAATACAAGTTTAAATAGAGATTATGAATGATGAGAGGAAAACAGTTTTAACAGTGAGGTCAAGAGGCTGAGGCACTATGAGGGTGAGTTGGATGCAACTGGGCGCTGTGAAGGAAGGGAGAGAGCGCATTAATTAAACATATGGAGGACTAGCTGAGCAGCCCCCCCCTCAACACTGGTGCTGCACAGCTCTCACATGGAGACTGAATGCTGAGCAGCCTGCCACACAGAGGTCAGTGAAGTACTGCGCTGACAAGCAGTGAGCAGATGATGTTCACGCAAGCAGGTGTCCCTGAGACGGTAAAACTGAGGATAAAAATCCTCATTACTGACACATTTAAAACATACACTTTTCAAAGATAGTTCTCACTCAGTTATTGTTCAGATCAAATGTATTCTGCAGAACTATTCATACAGAGCTTTCCACTGTTCTACAGTACTGAGGTCTGCCAACCAGGACCTGTTTCATGTGCCCGGGTCACAACACAAACACTGGGGTGACCATGGTTTTTCTGTTGTCATCCCCCACTTATGAAATAATATTCCTCCAGAGCTGAGCACGTTTTCAGACCTGTGGTGGCTGTGGTGCAGAGATGGGCGGTAAACCTCTGACCAGAAGATTGCAGGTTCAGTTCCCGTCCTGCTCGACCTCATGCTAAGGTGTCTTTGGGGAAGGCACTGAACCCCACATTGTTGCTGATAGTCGTAGGTTGGACCCCAGAGTTCATCAATAGCTGTGTTTACATGTGCAAAATGTCCTTGATCAGATCAAAGATCAGATCAGAATAGAACAATGTACATGAGCCTGAAAAACTTTATCAGATTGTAACAAACAAACGCCACATGTTTGGAATAAATCATTCTGGCATGTGCAGAACTGTCTAAAACGCCGGAAATAGTTGTAAAAGAGAAAATAGTGAGTTCAGTTATAAACAAAGATGCTGTGTAGAGCGAGATGATTCCCTGAACAGCTTTCATTATTAATAATAATATTTATAAAGTGACTGTTTGCTCATAATTTTCTAAATCCATGCAGCAAAGCAGCAATCTCCATCTTAGCTGCATGTAAATATGTTGGAATAACATCAGTCTTTATTCAGTCTGGATGTGATCACAAACATGAATCCACATCATTTTTTACACGGTTTCTCAGGGCTGTTCAGAGCGCACATTCAAAAGCCGCCGGCTCATACCATCCTGAAGCCACTCAGACATCGTTCTGGCGGGTCTCTCGTGCAGAGCAGCCGGACGGACGGCGGTTCAAAGCTCATACAGTAACACGGCCCGAGCACTCACAGACATGACAGCTATGAATCCAGCGGCCCTGCTCTGAGAAACAGTTCATTCACGGAGAGCAGCTGATCGGTTCTAAACTAAAAACGTACCTTTTTAGAAGAGCTTTAAATAGTCACCAGCTGGTATCATCTTCTTTTATTTTACTTGTTTTAATGAATTTGTATCTGTCTCTTTTATGCATTTTATTGCATGTTTTAATTTTTATTTTGTTGATTGTAAAGCACGTTGTCACCCGGATGGCGTTGTAAAGTGCTATAAAAATAAAGATTCATTCATTCATTCATTCCACCATGCAGATAATACTATTACAATTCATAACTTCACTTTAAAGGTGTTTAACTTGAGTAACTCTTGAACGTGTCAATAGTTTAAAGGGTAACCAAACCCTAAATCAACTTTTATGACTATAAATGGGGCTTTAAAAGTGCTGTCTTACAATTCTTGACTAAAATAAACTTATTTCTTGAAAATATAGTCAAAAGCTCTCTGTGTGCTGCCCCTACAGGTTGAAACCAGGTATTACCGTTGAATTTTGTGATTGGTGGAACCATGCAAGTCCCTCGAAATTTCAGAAGTCTGACGTCATGATCTGCAGCTGCAGTAATGATAACAGTCCTGTTCCACAGCCCCGCCCCTCTGACTGGATTTTAACATTTCAGCTGTGGGTGGAGTCAGCCTACAACTTCCCTGTTTGGTTACCCTTCAAGGCTTCTAAAAAGACAACTTTTAGTTGTTATTTCTCATCTTAATTAGCAATGAAATAAATTTACATGTAATATTTTACTGTATTTACAAAACATTAGGATAATTTAACATTTAAATAAATTCTTAATTTGAACAATGTTAAGAAACATAAGTGGCATGGTATTGAATGTTGCGATGTATAAGTCTAAGTATTCTTTAAAGTAGTCATTGTTCGTGTTGCGTAGCAACAGTCAGTCCTTGGTCTAGCAGCAGAACTTCTTTAGCTGGATGAGACAATTAAATACAACCTTTCTTGTGGCACATTACAGTCATCTTATTAATGCAGAATTACTGTATAAAAATAGTATGTTCCATGCAACATTCTCAGCACTATTCTACCTTTTTCACTTGGAATGCCTTTTCCTGTTTTTGACCCCAATCACAGCAGCAAGGTAAGCATTACAGCACAGGAGCATTGATGATTCAGTTTTAAAAACACTTTTTCCATCTTGAACAATGTAATCATAGAGTACAGCACAGCATGAATCCAAGTCACTTTGCAATGTTTTAAAGTACATTCATTTCTCTGACTTTCTATAAAGAATACTGAGGATATTTTTAAAGGGCATTTATTACTTTTTTTCTCTCATATTCAGTCAAGTATGTATGTATACCTGACTATTTTCCAAGAATTAAAAATGTCTTCATCACCAAGCTTTAAACTGTCTTGATATCTAAAATAATGCATGGAACTTCTCTCTACATGTAATTTCCAAGCCACTGGATGAAACACAAGACCTTATGTGTGTCAGCTACATGTAGTTTCATCTAAAGGTTAATGGTGACATTTAAATTTGTCATCAAGTGAAGTCATGGCATCTGGACTTTTCTTCTTCTCTTCTTTAAATATTTTTGGCAGGTGGCAACATCAACGCAGCACGTGCATGAAAGAGAAACTCCATCAACGACATTCAGATTTGTTCTTGTTGATGATCATGTTCCATCAATGAACCTTCTCTCTACAGCGGTGTAATAATAGCTTCCACCAGCAGATGGCAGTGTGTCTCTCTCTAGGTCTGATCTGAGCCCACACCTCCCCTCCACTCCTACATCCACCAGCTCTTTCTCTCTTACTGACCAAGAATCCAATTAGTGGTCAGTCTGTGGGGATTTCACTGTGAATCCTCCAACTGCCTGGCATCAGAAATCTCAGAGACTCTCTCTCACACACGCACACACCCCCGTGCACACAAAGGAATACAGTAACATGCACACGAGGACACCATTACACAGCGACAACAGAGCTGACAAATACACACTCCTACCTTCATCAGCAGCAGGCAGTTGGCCATGGAGTACATGACCCGGCCGAGACGAGACCTCCACAGCTTCAGAGACGCTGGAAACAGGAAGATGAAAAGGAGACCAACTAAGAGGGTTCAATGACTTTCTATTTTTATTCAGACTGTTTGTTTTTTGGCTCCCCCATACTTTTTCACATCCCTTCCATCCCACTCATTAAAGCCACCTGGTTTATTTTAATGAAAAGCAGCAGAAGTGACACTGCAGCATCCCTTCTTTCCAGTGGAGGAGCTTGTGTGAATGGCCTGTTACTATTCCTTGCAGCAAATGCAGGGAGCTGGGGAGAAGAGCTAGTCACTCAGTAGGGTTCTGAAGCGTGATAGCATGGCTCTGTAATATTGACTTGACTGTCAACTGTGTGGGCAGAGCGAGGAGAGACAAAGGACACAGCCATTACAGTGATGCTGTATGGGGACAAATTAGCTACATTTAAAAACCCTCAGGCACACACTCCTAGATGTGCTACCTTGCTAATTTCCTCAGTATAAACACGTCTATATTTAGTTCCAGTGAAACACGTTATTAAGCTGATAAATGAATGTTGAAAAAATGCTAGAAGCTATATGATGTGTGGATGCAAGTCTGGAGAGCAAAGTAAGAGAAAAAGGAACAGATGTTGTGAGAGTGTGATGTGTGTACACCTGCTCATTTCCCTAACACACTTCTGCAGACATCAGGTGATTGGTAGGATTGATCTACATTGATCTGACTGGTGTGAAGAGCTGCTAAATCTATTTGATATTCAGAGCGAGTTCCTGGACAGTGAGGTGCTAAACGCTTCAGGAGCATCACACTGGTGTGCGGCTGGGATCTGCTGCAGTCCTGCAGCAGGTGTGCACGTGCATTGGTTTTTGTGAGTCTGTGTGCTCACCTTGCCTGTTTTCCTGGGTTAGGGTGACCATGCTGCCATCTTCAGCCAAGCCCTTTTCCAAGTTATCTAAAATCTGTGGGGAAGAATAAGACTTAAACTTCATTGGGTACAAATGGTTCTCTGCCACTACTGTGTTACAACCAGCACATTAACCCTTTAACTATAAAAAAAAAACCACTGCTGCTTATTGCCTTGGTACAGAGCCCCTAAAGGGACATCAAAGTAAAAAAAAAATTAAAGCACAAACATTTTTTTTTCTAAAAATTAGGGATGTCCCGATCCGATCACGTGATCGCAAATCGGGCCCAAACACGTGGTTGAAGACTCGATCGAGATCAGGCTCTGTTGATCAGGATCGGATATTTCCTTTTTTCTTATTATGATCAGCGCTTTATATTTCAATCTTATTATTCCGGATAAATACTCCACTAGAAGTCTGCATGTCACGAACAGATCACTAAATGTTATTCCTGGAATACGCAGCAGAAAACAGCAACAGCTCAAGCAGAAGACTGATGTAAACATTTCAATAAAGCTATCTAGCCGATCATGGATTCAGACTTCCGGGATCAATAACTCTTTTGAAAACACTTTAAACTGACAGGAAGTGTCTCTAAACAACAGCCTCTAAAGGCATTCCAACAGAAAAAGACAGAGTTTTGTTTCTTTTTAATGTGAAGCTCTTCGTGCTGCAGACAGACGGCTACACAGCAGCTGCTAACTGCTACATGCTAGCGCTGTGATTTAACTCCTTAGGACCAGAGCTCTCCTTTGATGTGCCTGTTTTATTTATCTGACAGAGAAATAACAGTTAAGAAAATTAACTACTGTGGTAATAAAACCAAACAAGCACATAATCTTAAAAAACAACCAACAAAAACTAATAAATGAAAATTAATAATAATATGAGCTAGTCTTGAACACATCAAATTCATGCTAAAACAAAGTCATCATTTATTCTTAAGAATTTTAAATGAGGACAGGAATCACATTTGGTCAAAAATGTTCAATAGCTCTAAAGATGTTAAAGCTAAAGTTACTAAACTTTATCACATGACTAATTATCATTTATATAACAAAAAAATATGTTTTTTTTCTAGTTTATATTTGCTCTATTTTTACTTGTTTATTAAAGCTACTTTACAGAAGTGTTTTATTTAAGTTTTTAATGATAAAATAAGGTTGATGCAATATAAATAAAGGACAACACAAATCTGTTTATTCAATTTGTTCATGTTTTAAATGTCTTATAAAAGTATCGGATCGGGACTCGGTATCGACAAATACATAAAATCAAATGACTCAGATCGGCCTAAAAAAACCTGATCGGGACATCCCTACTAAAGATACTTATGGGGTCTGTAAAAAAATTGAAGTTTACAATTTGTTTTTCTAAAAATACTTAGGGGTTCTGTAAGAAAATGAAGTTTACAAAAGAACAACTAAAAACACTTAATGGCTCTGAATAAAAAATGAAATAAAAAAAGTTTTGGCTACTAACCAGAATTTCTTTCTAAAAATTAAAGTTAAAAAAAAATCTGGTTAGTATCTGATGTGCACCAAATATCCTCAAAAATTTTTTCAACAACTTCAATTTTTACCAAAAAAAGTTCTGGTTAGGAACTAATGCACACCAGATGGTAACTGTTTGATAAATTGTTGTTTTTTTATTGAAGAAAAAAAACATTTTTTTTTAATTATTATTTCAATTTTTTGAGAAAAGAAAACATTTCTTTTAACTTCAATTTTTTCTCTTCAATTTTCATTTAGGGGCTCCGTACCTTGGGGAGTAATACACAATCAATATTTTTAGAAACAGGTTTCCTAAATGTGTCCTACAGCTTGGTTGAGCAGGCAGTTACATGGTTAAACAACCATTGCTTAATACATTTTCTAAAGGCTCTCGAACATACTTATGTGTGAAAACTACATGGAGCACTCTGTGTTTTGTGTACTAACAGCAAGGCAGATAGTTTCTAGGTGGTGAAGGCGGTCCAGAGCCTCCTGGGGCTTGGCCAGGTACTGGGGGAGCTCAGCATGCAGCAGCCGCATGGAGAACGGAACCATTGAGCCTGGACAAAAAGGAAGATGGGTGGATGAAGGGAGGAAGGGGTACAGAACATAATATATAGGGAGCACAGTTGGATGTGAACATGGCAGAGAAACAGAGAGGGATGGAAGTGAGAGACAGAAAGGCAGAAAGTAGAGATGAGAGTATAAACCCATCCACCCACACACAGACTGTACACAGCCCTGCAGGCAGGAACCTACAGATGGCATTGAGCTACGTATGGCTGCTTATTAAACCGTCTCATCTCTCCCTCTTACTGTGCTGCACTGCTCCATCACTCATCTTCCTGCCTCATCCCTCTGTCTCTGCATCATTCACACTGTTCTCACATACACTCATTGAGCAAAACTCTATGCTCAGGTGAGTCCTGGGGCTTTCATCGCAGTCTTTTTGATACTATCGTCTGATCTAAAACTCAACTCGCTCATCTTTAGCGGCTTCTTACCCCGTTCATGTTATCTCAATTTCAACTGTGATTGAGATTCCAATCTGCTTGCAATCTCTCTTATTCCTCTACAGAACATAATACAACCCCCCCTCTTTGTGACGGCATCCGGTTTTTCAGGCCCACATATTATTCATCGAGACTGAAGGTTTGGGCTGTGTGACTTTTCTGTAAAAATTTTAGGTGTCATAAAAACGGAAACGGTTTATTCATAATCATAAAATGTTGAGGCAGATTTTACACAAAGACAAAAACAACTTCAACTTATAAAGTAACATAGAATCCTCAAGCAAAGAACACCTGCTATTTTCAGTGTGCCTTTTAGTGTGCATTTTTATGTTTTTGTAAAAAGAATGTTCTAATAATGATTATTCTGATTTGGAAAAACAACAGTGGGTTGAACTTCAAACTAAAATGTGAATGGATTTGACATTCATTCTTGTTTGTTTGAACACATATTTAATTTATTATCTTGAAGAAATACAAGAATCTGAAACCTTCAGCTGAACTGTTCAGTAGCAGATATTTATCTCTGAGTCTCACTGCTGGAAGTTTGGGATGAAAATGTTCTGGATCCATTTTAGGTCAGTGAATCAGATCCAATCAGATTGTTCAAAAGGAACCAAAATCGACTACGAACTGGATCGGCAATATGGAATATGAATTTAATCGCTGTTTTAATGAATTGTTACACCCCTAGTTATCATTTTAAGAAATAATGTAAAGTTTTATTTGAGAACTGACGTGACTTACATAATCGTATATATTTTTTTTGGTTCAAATTTCTTTCCGTTTTTTCTGTACCTGACATGTCATTGATTCAGTAGTGATAGGCCAACTACAGCCTAACAACTCACCACACCAAAGGCTAGAAAATATTGAAGTTTAGGAGGTCGGATACTCTTAATCTACATAAAGTGTGCTCAAATTACATTTTGATAGCAGTGTGTCGGTTGATTACTAATATTTACATTATTGAAAGTACTTTTTGTTTTACATATGCTTGCTAAAAACAATGTAGAGCTTTCTCTTTCAGAGTAAAGTTACTTAGAGTTACCATTGCTCAAAAGTCCAAATTAGACTGTTATGATTTCAAAAGCAAGAGAATGAGGGGTGAGCAAGCTTTTGTTGTTGTTCTGAAGTAAGCTCAATTCTTAGGGATGACACAGGTATCTCTTTTGTTTTCTAGCGTTAACAGAGTGTGGTTGTGGATAAAAAAAAGCTTCCTACACAAGCATCGGACAATAGACATGTTGGACTTCTGATCCTATGCTACACAACTTAGCAGTTTGTCTCTGAGGAATCAGTGGGGCATAAAGTGTTTAATATTGAGCAATGGAAAGTCAATGGGTGCACTTGTCAGAAGACTGCGATGTAGTTTTGAGTGTTGCTCTTTTTTAAGTACAAGTGTGTGTGTGCAGCTGTGTCTCTGATACTGCCTTCACTGTGGTAGCCAGAGGGTGAAGCAGATCCAAAGTAATGGGAATACATTAGAGAGCAATTCATGCAGTGTAAAAAGAGGAAAAACAAAACCAAAGAACTGCTGGAGACAAGTAGAGTTGTTGAAGTTTGTCAATGATACAGTCTGATATGAAGCTCCTGGCAGAAACTTTCCTTTGAATGTTTAATTAGAAAGTTGTGGTGCAGTGTTAGAGATGTGGGTACAATGTTAAATCCTATTAGACAGCAGAACAATAACGTACATTTGAATGTAGCAGGTTTTGGACAAATTGTGAAAAGAAACCATAGTTAAAGTCTTAGTGTAGAACAGATGAGTGCACCTGTTAAATCGTATCGTCTTTAACCTAACTTGAAAGTTTCTCCTTCAAGCATAACTTCACTCATCAGATGGGGGAACGTCAGATGTTTTTACACATACCTCTCTTTCCGGGGTAAACAGTTGGGTAGTATTCGTAATACAGATCTGGCTGATCCAGGTTGCCAAAGGGTTCAAACTCCAGCTCAGCATTTTGGAAAAGGTTCAGCTTGGTGAAAAGAGCCAGGCGTACAAACCAGAGCTGGAAAAAAAGAGAACCAATCTAAATGGTTAGTAAGCCACTTTACCTGAAGTAATGTACACTCTTCCTTGAAAGCTTGTTGGTATTATCAAGCAGACAGTAGTGCAACACTCTCATGTGATTTTCCGATCAAAAATATTACAGACAAACGCGTTAAAGAGGTTCATGTTCTGTTGTTCTCTTGAAAATTTCATGAACGTTTCACATTCATCATTGTTTAAAGGGCCCTACCGTGATTCTCTTAACCCTTTAAGAGTGAACTATATCCATATATGTGATCATAAATTACCTTTGTAACACTAAAAACAAATTACTCATGAAATATTAGTTAGTTTTGTGAGTCTTTTCCTACCCGGAAGTAAAACGACTCGATTCCTGAAGCTCCGCCTGCTGCTGCGTGTCATGTCATGACATCATCCTAGAGAAGTTTTTTATTTTTTTTTGTTTTTCCAGCGAAAAAAAAACATCTAATTTTTTTCAAAGATGGATGCTTAAAGGATCCCCGCGTCTAAAGTAACAAACACCTGTTTGAGCTGGAATTTACTGAAGATAGGACACAACTAGAATATATACGGTGTTCTGCATCTAAAATGAAAGTTTTCTGCTGATCATCACTATCTCTGTGGAGAATTTTGAGTGTTGGTGTTAGACTGGGGGCGGAGTTGTCAGAGCAGATTCTTCCTGAAAGGGGCGGTCTCACTCTGTGACAGATTCGTGAGAACCTGCCCGTTTTTGGGGGTATGGGAGGGGCTGCTGTTGAGAGCCCAGGTTTTTAGAGAATTACTAAGAAATTCATTAACGGATCAAAATTCCACTTTGGGGTTCTTTGTGGTGAAGACTGAACAGCATAATACACTCAAAAGCTCAAAAGGTTTTTTCATAGTATGGCCCCTTTAAAGTACAGTTAGTAAGAAGTAACATTCAAATTCAGTCAGAAATTCTCAATATGTCTCCAAATCCTGAATCTCATTTCATATTTGGCAGGAGATTGTTATTAACTCAAACAGTAAGCATCATTAGGCTTCCTTATACTTAACTGTCCTTAAAAGGCCTATACCAGGGGTGTCCAGGACCCAGTCCTCGAGGGCTGGTGTCCTACATGTTTTCCAACCAATCTGCCATTAAGTCTCCTTATCGGCTAAACACACCTGATCCAGGTAATCAGCAGCAGATAAGACAGAGTTTCTGGAAAACCAGCAGGAGGCTGGCCCTCGAGGACTGATTTGGACACCCCTGGCCTATACCATGCCATTCTTAAGCCTTTCAGAGTAAATATACTCATAAGAATATAAATAAGAGTGGCTGGATAGCTCAGTGGGCTGAGTATTGGGTTAGAACGCAGGACCCCTGGGTTCAATCAGTGTCCACTGATCTCCACCCAGATTGGGTCCTTAGGCAAGACCCTTGACGCTGCTGCCTAACTGGGTCCCTGTGCCCCTCAAGTACAGGGTTGTGTCAGGAAGGGCATCTGGCGTAAAAACTCTGCCAAATCACTGCTGTGAAACAGTGGCTGCTGTTTCGCTGTGGCGACCCCAAAATAGGATAAGCCGAAAGGTGAAGAAGAAGATATCCATATAAATAATATGTTACCTTTGGGACACTAAGAAATGATTTATTTATGAATTACAAGTCATTTTCGACAATGAGGCTCTGAGGCTCCGCCTTTCACTTCTTGTGGGTGCCATTTCATGACGTCTCCTAAAGCTGGCCCCGGCAGCGTGTCTGCATTTCGCCGGTGAAAACATCAATATCTGAACTTTTGCAAAGGTGGATGTCCATATTGTGCATTTAAATTACTGACTGCCACTAGCTCTGTGGAGGAAGTGGATGTGCGTCTCTTGGTTGTCCCTCTCCTGGGTGGGGGTGAGCGGCCCCTGTCTCACTCCCTCCGGGGCTTCCTGCGGCGAGGGCAGGCGGGTGTCTGGGCATGGGACAGGTCTCCATGGGGGGGCCCTGGCTCGTACCTGGGGTGGGGCAGGGGGATGCTCGAAACTGCT
>NC_050533.1:26805160-26813428 GCF_002922805.2 Oryzias melastigma
GGCCGGGCACTTTCCCCCTTTGCATATTCCGTTATCATCCATCTTAGCAAAACATAAACACTGTTTCTATTGCCCTAATAGTATGTGTGACAGAGTGAAAGGCTTTACTTGTGTGGGTTTATATGCAGAAGTATGTGTGTGAACTGCAGTTGTGTTGTGTACATTTTGACTAGTTTATATGTGAAGACTATTTTAGCAAACAGGCCCGTTAGTAACAACTGAGTGTGTTTGTAGACAGGCCCCGCCCATTCTAGTTTGTTATTTCTACCTGGTTGTTTTAAGATGTTATTATCCTCTATTGCCATTTTCTTTTCTCTCTAACCCCCTCTCTGGTACCTTTCTCTTGAGAGGGGCTGGTGCTCAGAGCAGGATTTAGAGGAACACTTAGAGATGCATGAATGAATCAAAATACCACTTTGGGGTTGTTTATAGTGAGGAATTAACATTATAGTACACTAAAAAGCTAAAAAAATTAATCTTGCATGATATAGGCCCTTTAACATGGGTTTTGTGAAGTTATGGTATTTAGAGACGTGTGGAGTTAAAGAAGATGTGTACACGCAGAATAAAACTGATTTAAACAGTCATGTTTAAATAAGAAAAACAGAGGAACAGTAGAGGATTTCATAGGGGAGGTCTCAAACATGTCCAACTAAATTTGACTTCAGTTTGAGATTAAAAACCCAGCAAAAAAATCAGACTGTAATCTTCTGATACAAATGTTTGATTAAATATTCAGGTATAGTAACTAACAACATTTTGTTTGGAGAATGCTCTCAGGTCTATTCAGGTTTAATGCTGGATGGGTTCTATTTCCTGCTAAGAAGTAATTGCATTACTAGGCAGCACAACATGTGCCTTGGCTTCATTCATCTCTCCTGCCGACAGAAACATAGCGATCGAGGGCTGGAAAGACAGTGAGATGGATGGCTGCAGAGAAACTGCTGGCATCCTACCTGCAGAGAGTCGGTGGTGTGAGACGTTGGTTGGCCGGCCTTGCCGTATCCTTGACCATGAGCTGTCAGCAGCCGTCCCGTCAGATCCACTGCTGCTCGCCAGTTCTTGCTGCTCTACAGGGGGCAAATGCATTGCATGTTAGAGACCTGCTGATTGGTGGAACAACAGGAACACTTTTATGAACATTCAAATGCATGGATACTTTCTTTTCCCGTCATTTTGTGCCTGATCAAAGGACTTCAGAATTTTAACAGTGAATGATCCAAAGAATGACGTTCTAATATTTGCTTGACAGTTCATTCTAGGGTTTGGAAACCTCTCTCACTTAACTTCTTCAATCAATGATCCACTCACTTACTTGAGCTATTTTGTGGGACATAACAACAAGGTTAAAGCAACAAAAAGAGATTTACTCAAAACTGAAGTTAAAAAATGGATTTGTTAATCTCTAGTGCATGAACCTCAATAAAGGAAAACTTCTGCATGCAGCCAAGATGAAGAAAACAGTGGTGCTGATTGTTGAACGTTAGACTGCAGTGAAGGTCAGTGCTTGGGTTTGGGAGCTTTTCTGAAAACCATCATTAGTTGGAAACTTGCAGAGAGAACACGCAAACAAGATTCAGAATGTTCTGCTCTCTCATCCAGATGTCCTTAACTATGGTCTAGGTCAGGGGTCGGCAACACAAAGTGTTGAAAGAGCCACTTTGGACCAATACAATAAAAACCAAATGTGTCTGGAGCCGCATAAATTGAACCAGCTTATAGAGATTGTATCGAATAAACGATTATTTCTCCTGCTGCATGTCCTCGTGTCACATAAGCTACATTTTTGGCCTCATGACAAGTTGGTGAGACATTGCAGCGTCAAAATTATCTGACAAAAGCTGAATAGCCTCATAATAAACATTTGAGCTTTTATTTTGACATCCCTTAATGACACAACGAGAGGGGGTCCTGATCAGTCTCTCCCTCATTCTCACTCCAGGTGCAGGAAGAATTCAAACATAACAGGACAAAATCACAAATGTTCAACAAATGTTCCACAGTCAGACAACAAAACACGTTGACGAAAACCCAAACTTAGATCCAATTTCAGTCAGACAGGCAAAAGAATGGGAAACCCACAATTCCTTGCGCTGCCAGCCCGACAGCAAGCCCAGCGCGTGTCTGAGACCATCACTACAATATGAATGAATTACAGTTTGTTTCATTGCTTTGATGAAATTAAAGAAATGCAATAAAGAAATAAGATTTTTGATGTCATTTTTATTTAGAGGATTTAAAAAAAAAACACAAAAATGTAACGTGCACCTTTAAGGTGCTTCCACACTGGCCGCGTCAATCAACACTTTCAATGAAGAGTTAATATAAGCGCGTGCACACCTAAATTCCTGCCCTCCAAGTCTGGAGCGCGCGTGAGTCTTATAGTCAGACATTTAAAAGGACAGAGTTGTGAAAACAAAAGTCTTCAGAAAGATTTGGGGGATTTTCAACACTTTTACTTTCGGTTCTCCCTGTTGTAGATGCAGATGAGCGCTAATGAACAGTAAAAATACAATAGAAGGACAATCTCCTCCCCGCCACGCACCGCACGCGGCCGATGTGTGAGACCTGCACATCGCCGCGCTCAGCAGGTGGTATCCACACCGGAGCAGCGCGGTCACGCACGCAGTGGCGGGAGGAGATTCTTCTTCTATTCTTCTTCTACTGTTCATTAGCGCTCATCTCATCTTGGAGTCATATTAACCTGACCGGACACAAACCGTAATGATTCTCCTTCGTGATCACGTTTGGTACTTCTGTGCTTTGAAGCAGACTCCGCCCACAAGCAGCTCCCGCGCTGAATCTTCAATCCGGTTCAAGATTTCCACGCACAGTTACAGGTCTGAGCTGCCGCGACTGTGCGTGGAAATCTTGAACCGGATTGAAGATTCAGCGCGCTCAATGCGTGCCGATTTGTACGTGGCGCTCGTGACTTCAAAACCCGCGTAGCAACGTGCGCTCACGTGCGCTCCAGACGCACGGCAGGAATTCTGCTGTGCGCTGACTCAGACGGCGTGGAAGCATCTACACTCATCTCACAACAACTGGAAAACGTAAAGGATGTTTGTGTCATGTTTGTTCTCCAACAGAAATCGTATTAAAACAAAAATATTGTGGCAGCCTGACTGTTAATTTAGAAATAGTTCCTTGTTAGTGGGTGGAGTTAGTGTCTGTTCTTGTGTTGCATTATGGGACTTGAGTGTTTTACCGGCACCATGAGTGAGAGTGGTGTGTGTATGAGTGAGGCTCCTCACAGTGTCTGCAGTTCTGTGGTTCGGAACTGTTAAAAAAAATGGTAGTCAAAATGTTGACACCAACAGGTCTCCATGGCCTGCGTGTGCGCTTCTTACTCCAATCACGAATGATCGTACAGTGTATGGGACACAAGTGATGTCTGGATTAAATCTGCCAGTCATCTGTGGCTCTGCTCCCACCCAAATCGCTACAATATATTTCCTTCCAACATTTTATATTATTATCAAAACATTTTTGAAAAAGCGCCACTGAGCCGCAAGGGAGTGCTTGAAGAGCCGCATGCGGCTCCGGAGCCGCAGGTTGCCGACCCCCGGTCTAGGTTGAAGATGAAAACTGTCCTGCAATCTGATTAAACTTGTTTTTAGAAGTGTTCAAAGGTGAACTGCTGCTGTTCAGACAAGTCAATAGACTTGCAGATCTCTAAAAGCATTGCCACTGTAACTGAAAAGACTGATGAAGAGAAGTGATAAGCATACCCTTGCTATCATGAAATAATGATAATAATGTATTGGGTTTTTCTGTGCTTTCCAGACACTCAAAGCGCTTATAACATGTATCCATTATTCATTCACTCCTCATTCATACTTGGTGATGGTAAGCTACTGATGTATCCCCAGCTGTCCTGAACGTCAACTATAACCAGTATTCACCTGTAAAACTCCAAGTGTTGACATCTAATCCAAATGAGAGATACATGACTTAAAGCTGGACATGGTATTGGTAGGCATCCTAAAGAGGATGTAACAATTATTCGAGAATCTGTAAAAATAATTATTCAAACTCGTCAACATGTTCATCGATGAAGAAAATTAAAAAATCGGTTTGTCTCAGCCTGTACCTAAATTCAGAAAAATGCAGAGCAGATGACAGCTTTCCGTGCAGGCTCACTGTGAGCGTGTGCGCCTGTGTGTGTGCGTAGCGGACTGGCTGCGTGTAGCCTCATATTTTAGGAAGTAACTATAAGAGGCAATTGTTCATCTGATAGCTGATGTGGAATTGGGATATATTCTTTTATTCACTCGATTCATCTTTAATCTCCTATTCTACAACTCTCGTAAAACCCGTGAGTCAAACTGCCCTTCGGCCATGTTTTTAGGATTTGAAAACTACCTGTAAAGTAAATAGATGTGCAAAAGCAACTAAAAACAACAGAACAAAGTCTCTAAACTCCCAAACAAACAGAAAACCAGACATTAGCAGCCTCTGCTTTCACAGGAGCCAGCACAATAGACGGGGGTGGTGGTGTGCTAGAGAGGAGGCTGTAGAGTCACCTCACCCCGTCCAACACACATGACGAGGTCGGCTCACCGAGTGGGTCCTCAGCACTGCACCATTCATCACAGCCATGTAGCTCATTAGGAGAGAAAGGGAAACCACACTTCTTCTAGGCAATTTTTTTATCACAAAAACTCATCATTGTTTTCTTTAATCGTCTCCTTTTTTTTTCATATTCTTCTACTCATTCATCCTTTGTGAATCTCTTCTACTGCTTTGATGCATGTCTCCTGAATTTTGCTGCCTTGCCGCAATTTTATTTCTTTTTTTTATTTAATCTTTTCCCTTCACTTCATTTTAATCCCCTTTGTCTTTACGCTGTCGATGTCTTCTCATTTGGTCCTTCTTCCTCACCCAGACCTCCTTTATCCTTCTTTCCTGCCCTGTGCCAGTACTTGCACTGCCTCTGAATCTTCATTAGGGGGGGAAATGAAGCTGAAAACGAGGAGGCAGCCTGGATGGCCAAAAGCAGCTGCAGTCACTCACACGCATACATTTCCTGCAGTAAGACCCAATCCCCTGCCACACAGCACAAGGAGAAGGCAGGTGTATGAGTGAGAGTCTCCGAGTTGCTCTGGGAGACTGGAATGTGGTGGAAAGTGTTAGAAAAGCAGTATTCTTCAAAATACCTGCAGAACTGAGACAGGATACTGAAAGGTAAGAGGTTTCTGAAGAGAGGAGGTAATCATACAACTTTCAAAGTTCACCACTGAGAAATGCATAAAACAAAACAAAAACAAAAAAAGGGAAAACAAAAGAAAAATCGGAGTACTGATTAACAAAGCTTAAAGCTAAAGATAAGAAAAGTAGAGAGTTCAAGAGGAAACGGAGGGCAGAGCAAGAAGTCAAAGAAAAAAACCCAAAGATCTGAAATGTGAACTTAAGCTCAGGTTGTTTGGCCCAAACAACCTGAGCTGCCTCAGATAGCAAAGTGCTGGTTTACTATCTTCATAAAAAATAGAATGTTTAGTGCTTAAGCAAACAGGGTCCAAACTGTGGTGGCAGAAGGCTGCTTCTTTTCCAAGGTAGGGTGATGTAGTTTACGCTGTTGAGTGAGAAAGTAACTGATATCAAACGGTGGAGATTAAGGTTTAACCCTCGGATAACAGAAGAATCACAAATACAGCTAAATCAAAATGCCAATTTGGTATCCAGAAAGCACAGAGTTTTGACTGCAGTCACGGCACAGTTACCCATCCTTTCAATTTCACCAAGTCAATTCTGTGCGGTCAAACTCATTGAAAGTGACCCTGCTGACCTTTCATTGTAAAAAAAAGACCATATACAGTAACTCAGTTTTTAGATGATCAAATTTAACTTTTGTTGGATCTGGTCTGTATGGATGACATAACTAAATTGTATCAAATTATGCAGAACATCTTTCTATTTATTATGAATGTATTTATTTAATGTCTTAATTGTGTGTAGCACACCACAGAATGGGATCCCTTCTCTTTTGGAAACTAAATCTGTATTTTGGGGGAAGGTCAGGCATCCCTCACAGAGGAGCCAAATGACCTCTGGGTGCTTTTATTGCAGCATGGTGCTGCAGCAATAAATACTGAATGTTTTCCTGCCAAGATGCAGTAGTCTTTCCCTGCAAACAATTCTCTTGCAAATATGAAAAAAAAATCAACACAACTTGTCTGACGTATGAAAGGAACAAAGAGATCCTGGTTGCGCAGACTGTGACTAACCTTTGTAGGCTGAGGCAGAGAAAACTCAGACTGAATCCGAATTGCTTCCCTACCCCTCTGGCTCCTCCCTGTTACTCTAATTGTAGGGGCATCTGAAGTTGTAGAAGTGTCTGAAAGTACACTTTTTTTAAGGAGGAGACGTAGCGACTTAGGGCTGGCTATCCCTCTTCCGGTAGGGTGATCAGGTGTGGAGGAGAGATGCATTTCTTCACATGGGTGTGCTCTGAGGCACAGAAGTTTACATCTAAATTTAAGTATTACATTAATCAATGTGGGACTTAAATTAGATTTTCTTTTGGTATGACTTTTTAATGTCATAAAACCAATGTTGATATGTATTTTCCGAGCACTGGCAGCTCCGCACTAATGTAGTTGACCCGGGACAATTGATGACGTTATCAAACGGTAACGTCCAGACTGTTCAGAATGACCCACCAGGGGAGTTCTTTAGTTTCATGCCAAAGGTCACCCATCCACAAACTGAAAATGAAAGGACAAACTACAGCCAACTCATTTGTTTCAATCAGAAGCTGATGCTGTAAAAGACACAGAGAGGATAGTGCTCTGAGGTAACTGCGTCTTCTGGGGTCCAATGCTGTATTATAACAACTCAGAAAGTAAAGATAAAGATTTATTCACAATTTTTCTACAAACCAAATTTTGAGTTTTTAATCAAATCAAACTTTATTTGTATAGCACTTATCTAAAAACCAATTTCACTCAAAGTACTTTAAATAAAAACATAATCAAATTTTTCAAACAGAGAACAAGACAAATGTGTAGAACCCATACAATGTCCTCAAACCCCTCCCCAACCCATACATGCACAGACACACGTCGACACATGCATGAATAATAAGCACAATTAGTATTTTTTAAAACTGTCTTTGAAGTGTGGTCTGTTATTTAGTTGAACAGGCAGTTAAAGCGCCAATAACTCATACAAAAATAATATCTGAAGCAGCAATGTAACTTTTTACTGTATCAAAGTAGCATATGGCATGACACCTTTTTACTCATTACCCTAACCCTAGCCCTATTACAACAGACCTCACACCCAAAATGTACCTGTTCAAAACAGCTAGACTACAAAACATTGCTAGATAGCTAAATATTATGGCTGGGAATCACTGGGTACCTCAAGATACAATGTGATACACAAAACATGGCCCACGATGTCGATGATATCACGATACTGCAATAATTGGTAAAAATCATCTCTAATAACTCACAATATATAGAAAAAACATACTTCTGGAGAAAATATATCCACATTTGTTTTTTAGCTTGAACACAATCTTAATAAACAACTTGTGTCTTGTTTTGTTGAACAAATAATAGACACTTTAGGTGCTCATGACAGCCAGTCTCCAAACGTGCCCCCCTATCTACCTCCAAAGGAACGTCTCACCAAAGGATGATGAATATAATGTTTTACAGCCTCTTTAAATTTAAATAAAAGATCAATACTTGTTGAGAACCCATCAAGAATCAGTCGCAGCACTAAATATCGTGATATGTTGCAATATTTATATTTTGGCACATCCCTACTAAATACCATGAAAAGAGCCCCCCCCCCAAACTCCAAACCTTTTTATTGTTGAATTACTTCTACCGATTACTTTCAATTACTAAGAAACATTTCCACAAAGGCTTTGTAGACCCAAACAATTCAGTTTCACTTTTGTGTGCTTAAAAGGTGTGTCTGGTGCAGTTTTCTTGTGTCTTTCTTCTTGTTTAGACTCAGTAGAGTGTTCTTGATCTGCTTTATTAGGCATTTGTTTTCATTCTTTTGCAGAAACAGGCTTCAGGTTCTCCTCTGTCTTCTGCTTTTTTATTTTTAAGGAAGATATACATTTTTTAATTGACTTAAGCAAATGAAGCTTAGTTACTTTGCCAAATATAGTAAACCAAAATAAACCAATCAGATATGACTGAAGCAGGGTTAGAAGGAAAACAGACGGGGCACTCTGCTAGAAACCACTGACATAAGCTATAGTATACTCACTAGAAGGAAGTTAGACCAGATGAAAACTGGTCT
>NC_050533.1:26813483-26814914 GCF_002922805.2 Oryzias melastigma
CTGTACACAGCATTTACAAAGAGAAGTGAGGTAAAAAATACAAGAGATCAATTTTTTTTCACCTCTATAAATCTATCATTTTAAAAGTTACATTCCATTCGGTAGTGCTTTTGCCCCAGGCTTGGAAAGGGGTGACAATGTGAATGACCACAGATACTGACTGACAAATGTTCCACCTTAAGTAAAACCTTTTTCCTCTTGAAATACAGTCAATTTTAGTGTGCTTAAAAGTTCAGAAAGGACAGAAACAGAACTAAAAATGAACAACAAACCCCCCCCTCCCCCCCCAACACTGATTAAAACTATTTTATGTATTTACCTTTATTTAACCGGGGAGTCCTGTTGAGATAAAAAATCTCCTTTTCAAAGGAACCCTGGGGGCGTTTTAACAACAAAATAATGTACCAACAGACTGTCTGAGGTTACTTAAATGTGGAGTTCCGTTTTGAGGCTTTGTGGTTGATGAGTGTTCAGAAAGAAAAAATAAACTCAATATGAATATTCAAGAAAGTACCAGTGCAATCATTTAATATTTTAGCTCTAAAAAGCATTTAAATGCATTCAGCACTCACATAAAAACGTTTGATTCTAATCAACAGGTTTGACCTGATTGAAATCTCTTACCGGTACTTAGAAAAATGTGATTTTTAAAGCAAAAAAAAGTCCTCAGAATCTTCATTGTACACAAAAAATAGATAATTAGTTTCATTTTAAGTACAAAACTGAGGTTTTTTAATGTCGTCAGACAACGGAGGTTCAGCTCGTCTATCATATGATGAGTAAAAAAAAAAATAACATCACAGCTTTATGAACAAATGAACGCCCACTTGTTCTCTCACCAGGCTCAAAGCCCCCAGGCGACTCGAACTTAAAAGGGCTATTCACAACAGCTCTGGTTAACATGGGGAGCTCGAGTGTTACTTCAATTAGACTCCTGGATTTTGAATTTCACAGAGGGTGTGGGAAAACAGTGTCAGGGGCTGAAGAAGCATGGCAAACATTTGCATCAACTTTACATAGATGACCCTCGTTTCTGGTCTGCAGTTACATGAGCCAGCTATCTGCTAAAATATATTAGGTCTAATCACTATATGGACATGAAGTTCAGTTAACTGATGAAAAGTTTAGTAATTACTCATTACATATAAAGGTGATACATTTCACAAAGTTAATGCTTTAAACACTGGAGTACAAATATATTCATTTCTGTGATATGAAGGAGATATATCATAAATCACAGAGATGACCTAAAAGCTCAATGCGGTGCTCCTTTGAGTGACATCAACCCCTGTTTTGTGCTTTTAGCAAAAAATTGTCCCATTTTCTGATAGTTGGCTACTTGATTAACATTAGAATCCCTGGAACTTTCAGCTTCTGCTGCAATGCCCCCCTCCCCTTCTCAAAGTAGTGTTGTGGTGATCACCTTAAACC
>NC_050533.1:26820780-26822847 GCF_002922805.2 Oryzias melastigma
GTATGGTGTGTCTCAGTCCAACTGTGCTCTTCCGTAGAGCCAGTAACTCCTCTCTAGAGTAACCGAGGGAGCTGGTTCCAGAAAAAAAAGTCCACTATATCCATATGAAAATTCGTAGTGATGGTAAATACAAAAAATAAAAAAGATAAAAACAATAAATAACCCGAAAAAAGAGCAGTGCTGTAGAGCGACTGGAGCGGCTGCCGTCTCCTACAGCGCCAACGGATAGGATGCCACCTGAGCAACAAATCCAGTCTTGAAATGTCCTAAATATGCCACAGTGAACTATCAGTTCTATCAGAACAAAATGGAAGAATTTGGAACAACTCAGCCAGGATGCTGAAAGTCTAAAGAGGTCATAGACTTTCTGCAGTCAGTTGCTGCAGAGCTGCAACCTTCATATGACCTTCAGATCAGCATAAGTACAGTACACAGAGAGCTTCATGGAACGAGTTTCCATGGCAGCAGCTGCAGCCACACATCAACAAGTACAATGTAAAGCGTGGATGCAGTGGTGTAAAGCTGTCACTGGACTCTAGAGCAGTGGAGACGTCTTCTCTGGAGGGAGGAATCACACTTTTCTATCTGGAAATCTGATGGACCAGTTTGGGTTTGGAGGTTGCAGGAGAACGGGACGTTTTAGACTGCATTGGTGGAGGAGGAATGATGGTGTGGGCTTGTTTTTCAGACCCCTTAGTTCCAGTGAAAGGAACTTTCAATGCTTCAGGAGGCTAAAACATTTTGGACAATGCTCCCAACCTTAGTGGGAACAGTTTGGAGCGGGCCCTTCATCTTCCAACATTTTTGTGCACCAGAGCACAAAGCAAGGTCCATAGACATGGAGGACAGAGTCCTGAACTGAACGCCATAGAACACCTTTGAGATGAATTAGAGCAGAGACTGAGAGCCAGACCTTCTCCAACAACATCAGTGTGACCTGACCAATGAGCTTTTGGAAGAATGATCCAGAGTTCTTATAAATACTCTCCTCAACCTTGTGGACAGCCTTCCCAGAAGAGTTGAAGCTGCAATAGCAGCAAAAGGTGGAGCAACATCATATTGAACTCTGGGTTAGGAATGAGATGGAACTTTAGTTCAAATGTGAGTAAAAGCAGGAAAGCCAATACTTGTCCACATGCATCAGGTAACTCCAACCCCCACACAACCTGTTAGTTCAAATACACATTAGGTACTACATGCTGCATTAACATATACATGGGCAAGTTAATGGCTCATCAGTGACCCACCATGACACAACAATGGGCTCTCGGACTAAAGGGGGGAAACTCTTCCCTGCGCAAATTTGCGCAGGCTTAGGAATTCTAGTGTTAAATAGATATGGTTGCTCCACTGCCATTTAAGTAAATGCTTGTAGAACATTTTGACGACACAACTATTGTTAATCTTTGGAATGTGAACAAAACAACATAAAAGCACTGAAGGAAACAATCAACAATGAAGAAATATTCAGTTCAAGTTTTCAAGCTTTTTTTTACCTTCATCTACTATTTTCTAGTTTTAAATTCAAAACAAAATAAACTAACTCCAGGAAAATGCTACATACTATCAAGTTATTTTTCACTGACTGCATAATACATTTATTTTTCTTTTTTTTAACTTGTCCTGTCCAACAGCTGAGCCAACACATGCGAGCTGAGAGCTTCTTGTGTTGGGCAGATTTTACTGTCACAACAGGGATTTATTGAGTATAAACCCCTGTTGTATTTCTTACTAAACTTTATTTATATTGATTATGTTTTATTTATTTATTTTTCTTTGTTGTTGGACCGGACGGAAAAAAGGAAGAGGGTGGGGGAGGGGGAGAAGAGGATGGCAACAGAGGGAAGCAACATCATAAAACAACCAGGACTAAGTAACAAACTAGAATGGGCGGGGCCTGTCTACACACACACTCTATAGTTACACACACTTGTTGGCCAAAATAGTCTCCACATTTAAAGTAAACATAATGTACTCATTGCAACTGTAACAGCAGCTCACACGCTCCATCATACAAACCCATTCAGATAAAGACTTTCATTCTGTCACACAAACGGTTAGTGCTAA